>NW_025221084.1:1855503-2082698 GCF_014066325.1 Apis laboriosa | reverse complement strand
CTACTACTACTACTACTGCTACTACTACTACTACTACTGCTACTACTACTACTGCTACTACTATTACTACTGCTACTGCTATTATTACTACTACTAGTACTACTACTACTACTACTACTACTATTACTACTATTATTACTACTGCTATTGTTATTATTATTATGATTATTGTTATTATTATCATTATTATCATTATCATTATCATTATCATTATCATTATCATCATCATCATCATCATCATCATCATTATTATTATTATTATTATTATTAATGTTAATTTTATTGTTATTATTAAATATTGATTGTATCTATCAACAGACGCAAGAGCGATCTTTTTCTTTCAGTTGAAAATTATGAAAGAATGAGGTCGTATAAAATGTGTCGATCAGCGTATGAAAAAATATAATTGCCGAAAATGAAATGAAAAAAAACATAGAAACGAGGACGGATGATTAGACTTAGATCGTAACGGATCTCCGAGACCTTACGAGAGTCCCATCGTGACCGCAAAACCTAGGAACAGAAGGAAAGAAGAACACACGACACTGTACATTGTAAATATTAGCGCGGAGAAGACGGTTACAGAAAGACAGAGTTAATTAATTAAATGATAAAAATGGGATGATGCGAAGGAGAGCGAGAGAGAGAGAGAGAGAGTGATGTGTGTGTAAGAGAGAGAGAAAGAAAGCGAGTGAAAGTATACGTATGTAAAAAATAAAGAGAGAGAGAGAGAGAGAGAGCGAGGAATGAGAGAAAGAAAGAATGGAAGTAAGAGAGAGAAAAAATGAAGAAAAGATGAAGTTGCATCGAAATCGCGCCGGGCGCGTGAAGCGAATGCACTATCCGGAGGGATATTCGATTCTAGGCGAATTTGAAATAGGAAATATCGTATATGCGAACTGTTCTTTAGATTTCAGAAACGATTTCATCTTAAAATTCGTTATGATTTCAACAATAGATTATTCGAAAATTAACTAGTAGCCTGAAATCGATGTGTCCCAATGGGGTATGTTCGCCATACGAACCGTGTGTGCGGCCATTTTAATAGAGCTAGAACAAATTTTAAGATGCACGGCTGTATCTACGGAACGTGTACCGATCACTCGACTGTAAATCCGTATCGTGTCACAAGACTGCATCTAAAATAATAAATAATAATAAAAAAAAAAACAAAAAAATATATTAATAATGATCTAATAAAAATAAATAAGAAAATGTATAATAGAGAAAAGAATAGAAAAAGTGAGATTAAGTTGCTCATTTTTCTTAATAAGCGCAAAATGGAGCGTAAAAGAAAAGAAAATAATATTTTAATTTAATGCGTGTTCGCGATTCGTTACTTTGCACGCGTGCTTGCCAATTACTATGAAAAAAAAAAAAAAGTAAAAAAAGAATTACAGAAAAGAAAAAGTATGAATCGCAATTACTCTAGTCCTAAGTGGTCCCAGTGTATACGGTACGAAAAATGTACGGTTCTCGAGTGATTGGACATGTTTGTATCTTTTTCTTTTTCTTCGTTCGTTTCTCATACTTTATTTCATACAGTTGTGTCGTTGTATCGCATACCGTTTTACCAAAATATCAAGCAGCAAAGAATCAGCAACAACAAAAGAAGAACATGCAAAACAACAAATGCAGCGCAAAAATGATTAACCTGAAAAAAAGTAAGAGGATAACGCACGATATGGACAACAACAACAAAAACTATCAAAAACAATAAAGAGTATTATTCTATATATAATAATGGTGTTGTGCTATTTTGCAATCCTTTACCCTCAATCTTCAAATCAATTAATCATTTTCATATTTTGAAAAATGAATGGTAAAATAAGAACATATCCATATGATAACTTCATCTTATATTTATTATATCAATGATGATAGCAATGACAAAAAATAGATAATATCCTATAGAAAAAATACAATAAAAAAAGCATAATAAGAAAAGAACAAATAACGAAATGTAACTTTACTAAATTTCGATACTTTTTTTTTGTGGCAGAACTTGCGGTTGTTGGTTCATTCATTTCTTTTCGACAACATGTCATTAATTTAACCGCGTTATCATTCCAATTCATTGTTGCTAAATTAAAAGAAAATTCTTTTAAATCAGTTGAATTCATACGTGTTAAACATTCTTTAAATTTATTTGTTTTTATAATCTGATTAGGCCTGAAGATTTGTATAAATGGCAAATAATGTTTCTTCAGCTTATGAATTGTTCTCATAATTCTATACAAAATGAATATGAAATATTTAGATGTTATAGTAAATTTTAATATATATTTTTATTTAAATAAGAATCTTAAAAAACTTACGGTGGTTCCTCTTGACAAATTAATAAAGTTAAATCAATCAATATACCAGGAATAACATTCAATAGTATGTTAAGTATCGAAAAAAGATAAATATTTTGAATATATATTAAATATGGTTTCCAAAGTACATTATTTGATGGATTTTTTTCTACTTCTTTAAATATTATTTCTGACGCCGAGCCTACTGTTATGGGATTCCAATCAGTAGATCCATAATTATATACTTGTTGTGGTTCTTCTTTTTTTCTAAAAACAAAGAAAAAAAACAATAAAAATACAATTTTCTTTTTTTTTAATAATAATGAGTAAATATAATATTTATTAGATAATATATTTTATTAGATATTATAAAGTATATATTAAAAAATACCTATAAACAACGAAATCCCAGATCATTGCCAGAAGACTATTAGCTGTCATATCAATTGGAATTAGATCCATAGTATCAGTTTTCTTTAGATTTGATACATGTATGTAGCCTAGACTTATTGCCATCGCTAACATTACTGGACCATTTTTATTCTTTGATGGAACTAATTTTTCATTTGTACATACGACTATATAAAATAATATAAAAAATGTTAAAATAAATAATATAACGCAATTTATTTATTTCTATTATTTCACATAAGAATGACAATATTTTAAAATTTTTATCTTTAAAACATATAATAATACTAACTGTAGAAATCAAGTGCAATGTATAAATCTAATTTATTTTAAAATAATATATATTTATTCTTGTATTACAAGATTTGTATACAAGTGTTTTTTTTTAATCTTAATAAATTGTGTTTTTTATTAAAATTTTTTTCATTTTAAAGTTCTAATTTAATTCAATTATACTGCATATAGTTTATTTAAAATATTTTAGCTTTTTCTAGGATTAAATTAAAAATATATTAAAATATAATTATCATACCCATGGAAGGCCTGAAGACAACACAAGGAAGCGATTTTGTTTTGCCAAAATTGTAAACTAAATCTTCAGCATAAGTTTTGCTAAAGGCATACAAATTTACCCAATCTCCTATAATATCGCGTAGTGCTTCATCGGTAATTCCAGATTCATTCTCCTCATCGGCCCGTATCACATCTTCGATTATCTTTATATTGCCCGCAATAGGATAAAACTTTTCTTCGATGATTTGCTTATAAGGATGAGAAAATGCAGTTGAAACATACACGAATGCCTCTAAATGCGAACATTCCGTAGCTAATTCAAGGAGTGTTTGCGTTGCAATTACGTTTAAACGTAATATATAAGATGCTTTTGGTGATTGTATGATCGATCCATTATGAATTATTATATTCACGTTCTCTATCAAACATCGACGATTTTTTGATGATAGACCTAAATCGACTTTGCTTAAATCACCATAAATTGGTACGACTTTCTCTATAAAATTCGGATTCGATTCACGTAATGTATCAAATATCTGAAAATTATAAGTGGAATTATTTAATAAGAAATTATATGATATATTTTTAAATTTTGCAAGTTAATTTTCGTTTAATGCATTAATTAAAAATTATCATCAAAAGAAATCACATTTGACCTATAATGTATAATATATGTTAAGTAATATTCAAATGATTATCGTAAATTCATTTTGAAGTTTTTCATACATTTGAATCTCTTTTACATTATTTTTTTTTTTATTAAAAATAAATCAAAGCAATAAAATATCTTAAGTATTTATTTTAATTATAATTATTTTTATTCTAAAATGAAAGAAAGCTAAATTAAATTTGTGTTCTTATATTCATAAACATATAGATGTGAATAAATATTTTTAATCGAATTTAAACAAAATTTTACAAATTTCAATGTCTTTCATTTTATCTCATTTTCTCTGCTTTGTTTCATTTTTCAACTATATTAATTTTTAATTATTTCATATATATTAATAATCATAAGTTTATTCATTATTTTTTTATATTATTATCGAATTCTATTACTTACCTCATTTTGAAAATATTTTTTCAATTGTTCTTTTATCAATACATCATTTTTTAGTTTAACCATAACATAAATTTTGCTAATTTCAGTGCACGTAATTAGAATTTTTTCTAAAATACTACTTCCAAGAAAACTAGTACAGCCTGTAAAAAATATATGTTTTCCAGTATAGAACTTTTGTATTTGACTATCACTAGTGTTTTTTAAATTCTCTTTATTATCAGATTGCACAATTTTTATTTTATCCATTTTTAAACTTTTTTTAATGATATTGTTTTAAAATGTTTATAAGTGATTTGATTTCATTAAATTTTTTTAATACAGTTATAATATATAATAGTATATAATTTTTAAACACTTTAAATCGAAAAGGTATACTATTCCTTCATACTTTTATTACAGAAATAAAAGGCGATACTTTAATGCTCAAATCTTATATATAATGTTATTTACAATTCTAATGATCTATAATGTTAATAAGAAGAGACACTTAGGTTAAAATTATTAAGATTTATTGTATTTGAATTAGAATATCATAAATAAAACATTTTTAATACGTAGTAATGCATTTCAATTACTTTTCTAAGAATAATGATACAGTTTAATTTAATAAAATGACAGAAATATTTTGACATAAACATAAAATAATAACACTATATTTAAAATATTTACATTTTAGTATTTATGAGATATTTATACAAACATAATAAAGCAGATTTTCTTTTTTAATAATATGATTATTAAGTTTGTATTATTAAATAATATGAATTTTTAGTGAATAATAAATATTTTATAATTAAATTTAATTAAATAAAATATTTCATTAAATTAATAAAATAATTATATTTTTTATTGATTTTTTACGAAAATACTTTATTAGAGTATTAATATATTCATGGAACATCTTTGGGAGACTTTTTTATAAAAACATATAACAATAAATATAATAATAATAAAGCAAACATAAAACTTTATATGCACAAATTAAATCTCTTTATTAAGTTATAATTAATTGAAGTTTGTTTTAGATGAAAATGCTATACTGCAATTTCGTTCTGTTTTCATCTTGTTTCGTGATGATTGCAAACTTAAATTATTTATCATTTAATAAATTTCAATTAATATTTTTATATCAATTTTGTGTTTGTTATCTAAAACTGATTCTACAAAAATATCTTACCAATATATTGATGACTTGTATATGAAAAAATGTAGCGTTTAAAAAAAAATAATATTGTTTACATGAATTATTTATTTGAAATGAAAATAGTTTTTTTATTTTTAATTTTAAATAATTTTTATATAAATTAAAATTAAGAAGAAAAAATATAAAAAATACTATTTATATAAAGAATTATTATTATATTATTTACAAATAAATATATTAGTAATTTATAAAAATATTTATATTTTCTCGATATATTAATTTTTTTAATCTGATTTTATCTAGTAAATTTAGACAAACTTTATTAATTATAATATACTTTGTATTATTGATTCGTTGAAACTATAAATTGATTATATTAATAATTTTTATTAAAATAGAAAAATGAAATAATTATTAATAAAAAATATTTTTTTTGTTAGAAATCAATAATCGTACTATTTATTAATGAGAAACTGATGTGCTATTTCTTTGTATTATCTATAATGATAATAAATTATATTAAATTTTTTAATGTGAGATTTATATATAAAAATTAAAATTAAATAATTCATAAAGAAATAAAATATATATTTAATTTTTGTTAAATAATTACAATAATAAAATATTATTAATAATTTGGCTGTGTACTTTAATATTGTTATTATGCATATTTATTATACAATTGTATTATAGATATATTTACTTCCCTTAGCATATAATATTTATTTTTTTTTATATATAAAAGTCATTCAAATTCAGAACATGCTATATGTTCTACATAAGGTTCTATTTCTTGTTGTACTTCTATATATTCCTGAATTATTGGATTATTTTGTTCATGTAAAGAAATATGTTTCAGAATATCTTTTTTCCTTGCGAAAACTTCGTCACATTGTTCACAACACAATGATTTAGCATTATGAGTTTTAGTGTGTTTGATCATATCATTTTTTTGCGAAAATGTTCTACCACATATTATGCATGCAAATGGTTTCTCTCCCGTGTGAATTCTTTTGTGCACATTTAATGTTCCTTTACGTATGAAACTCTTATTACAATATGTACATTTGAAAGGTTTAATATCAGAATGAATTTTTATGTGTTGATTAAGATTACTTGAACATTTATATTCCATTTTACATATTTTGCAAACGTAAGGACGTTCTCCAGTATGTATTCTTTCATGTATAAGACGTGCTTCTTTGGAAATAAACGATTCTTCACAGTATTGACATGTATACATTTTGTTCGAAGAATGAATGGATCTTTTATGATATATTAAAGAATTTTTGTTAGCTAATTTTTTTCCACAAATATTACAATCAACGCTTGTTTTCTCTTCTTTATGTATACGTTCATGACTTAATAATATAGCTCGCGTTGAAAATATTCGATTACAATTTTTACATTGCCATATACTTTTGTCATTATATTTCTTTTTCATATTGTCTATAATGTCTTGTTCTGTATGTATTTTTCTATGTGATTTCAACTCACTCATTGATTTACATCTATGCATACATATCTAGAAATAATATATTTATAATTTTGATTATTATTACGTTGTTTTTTAATGATATACTTACGCTACATGTATATGTACTATCCCCATTACTATGACGTTTTATATGTGTATTCATGTTTCCTTTACGATTGAAAGCTGCACCACATATTGGACAAATATGTTTATTTGATCCGTGTGATAATTTATGTTGTCTTAGTTGTATTCTTTTATAAAATGCTTTACCACATTTTTCACAAGAATAAGGTTTATTTTCATTATGTTGGTTCATATGCTCTCCCAAATGAAATCTGAATTATTAATTTAATAAAAAATACATAAAAATTATGAATTAATTTATATATGCTATTTTAATATATTATATAATATTTAGGAACTATAAGATGCTACCTAGATCTATATGCTTTTCCACAAATATCACAAATATGTCGTTTCTTTCTTGAATCATCTAAATGAATTCTTTTATGACCTCTTAAATTGTTAGAATGTTTAAAGCTTTTTCCACATAAATCACATAAATAAGGTTTATCTATTCTGTGAGTGGCTTCATGTATATCTAAACTAGACCACTTTTCAAAATTTCTATCACATATGATGCATCTAAATAAAAGTTGACCTTGATGACATTCCATAATATGATTTAATAATTCCTTTTTAGTATTATAAATCAAATTACAATGACCACATTTTTTATTAGTTTCCATTGGTGGAATACTTTTGATATTATAAGAATCATTATAGTTATTATATGATTCCTTGTTTTCTTTACTAGGATTTTGATAATTCTGTGAAAGAATTTTACAATATGATATTTTATGTTCAATAAAGTCTTTTTCAGTTTCAAAATGTTCTTGGCAAATATTACAAGTCTTTATAAATTGAAAATTTATTAGATTTATATTACTGGATTCTTTATTGTTCATACTATTATTAGTTTCTTTATCCTTTTGTATTATTGTTTTCCCTTTATCACACAATATTTTGTGATTTTCAAATATTTCTTGTGTTTTAAATGTATTCTTGCAAAAAAAGCATTGAATTTCATTATTTAATGTTTCATTATTTAGATAATTTTTTGTTGTAATTGTATATTCATTTTCTCTATTTTTTTCATTATGTGTTTCAAATTTATGTAATTCATATTGCACTTCTTTCCTGACATTTACAAAATTATTTTTATGTATATTAATATTTTCTAAGTGAGTAAACTTAGTTGAGATTTTTTGATTGGTAATTTCACTAACTTTATTACAAGATAATTCTATAGGTGTAATTTCAGTCGCTTCATTAATACACATTTCTTCAGCTATTTCTAAAGAACATTTTTTTGTTATTTCATCATATTTGTGATCATAATTTAGCTATAAAATAACAGAAATAATTGATATTAATATTATAATATATTTTAGTTAAATAATAAGTTATTGTTTACCTCTGTATTTATATTTAAAAGCTTTTTCAACTTCATATCTGTTTTTAGAGATGTTATAACTAATGAATGTGCAACTTCTAATTTGTTGTAGCAATTTATACATAATTTTTGTGGCATTAAATCCTCCAAATTAACTGTGATTGGTAAATGTAAATTAATCTTTTCTTTTAATTTTAAATCCATTCCTTTCAATGAAAATATTTCGATGCCATCGAAAGATGGTTCTTCACATATTCTACATAAATTTGAAAATTTAATACTAATATTATGATATTGTTCCATTTCACCATCCATATCACAATATGATAATACAACATTATTAGCTATTTCAGTTTGTTCATTTCTCTCAAAGATATTTCTTGAATCTTTTTCAGCAACATTATATGATTCAAATAATGTTGGAATAGCATTTTCATTTAATATTACAGGATCTGTTTTATTTATATAAAAATGATCCTCTATATGATGAGAACATATATAATAATTTAAATGTAATTCTTCGTTAGATTTTATTAAAAGATCTGTTCTATTACAATGATGCGCCCATATTTTTGAACTGTAAGAAAATAATATATAATTTATACAAAAATGCAATATTTTAGTTATAAAGTAGAAATATTACTTTTAAATAATATTTATTTTATAAATAGATAACTTACATATCACTATTTGGAAAATTAATGAATTTGATATTTGTCGTATCCTTATTGCTCGAAGAATATTTACAATTTTTGGCAGCGCAAACTATTTTCATATTTAATATTTTTATTTATAAACAAATTTACTTATTTTTTTTATTAATATTTACGTTAAATTTCTTTCATATGAATAATTAATAAGTATAGACAAAGAGATCAAATAATAGGGAAACGACAGAGATAGGCTAAAAATTACGATATCAATACCATCTCTAAAATATTGCAAATGAAATTAATATAAGTAAATAGTAAGAAAAAAATAGAGTTAAAAGTAAGAATTAATCGTTAGCATCATCTTTTGAGTACGAAAAACATTTTTTCAAAAATAGAATAAAATAGAATAAGAATTAAAGATTAGCACCATCTCTTAACTATTTTTAAAAATATAATTTTTTAATGTTTTTAATTCTTCAAAGATGGCGTTGAAAATCAATTCTTATTCTATCTCTATCATTCTCCTATTATTTGTTTATATTAGTTTCATTTGCGGCATTTCGAAGAATGGCCTTAATTCTTATATTTTATCCCATATTCTATTTCTGTTTTAAAAAATATTTTAAGTTCTGATATTATTTATGTTTTTGTATGAACGCATAGAAATTACATATATGTTAAATTATTTTTTAATAAAAATTTTATATTTTTTGATACATTGATGTATACATTATAAATACATTACTTTCTATAAAGACTATTAAATTATTTATAGCAAAAAATTAAAAAATATTTAAAAGATACTTAAGAAATATTTAATTCCATTATTTCTTAAGCTAATAATTTTTCAATTTTTATAATTCAATATTTTTTTTTATAAAGAATATGAATCAAATTTACAATAAACTTGAAGATTGAACTCTTTTCTTTATAATACTTTCTAAAACTTGCTATATGATTTCTTTTCATAAAATTATTAATATATTAATGAATATATCCTTTATATAATGTGTCAACAATTATTAATATTAATAGAAAAAAATTTTTTAAAAAATGTATTAAGAAAAAACAATTTTATATTGGTATAAAATTTATAACAAATAATGTAAGAAATAAATAAAGATATTATCAATAACAATCAATTAAATTAATCAAATCAATTAATTCTAATAATTTTAACAAAATTATTAGATAGATAAAGATAATACTTTTATAAGTGCATTTGTTGAATCAAACTTTGATTAATATTATTTTCAATAAAATTATAAAATTATAAACATAATAGTCTTTTATATCTAAAGATATAGATTTTATAATCTAAAGATAATACTTTTATAAGTGCATTTGTTGAGTCAAACTTTGATTAATATTATTTTCAATAAAATTATAAAATTATAAACATAATAGTTTTACTACTAAAAATTTGAATATTTTATTTGCAACCTAATATTTTATTCCTTTCATTTTAAATATACATATAATTTTATATATATTATATAATATATATATATATATATATATTTGTTTTAAATAAAACATTAAAATATAAATTTTATATTTGTAATTTTGTTTTCTTTAGATAACATTTTAGAATTTTGAAATTTTAAAAGTTTTCATACAAAATGGAAAAATGGATCTTTAAGTTATAATATAGAATTATATGTTAAATTAAAATATTTTTTAAAATAGTTATTAAAAAAAAATAAATAAATAAAATTATAAGCTGATTATTGATATATTCATATTTATACGAATTATAAAATTGTTAATATAATATCATATTTCCTTACTGAAATTCGTGATATACATTAGATAAATAATAATGATTCATAATCACAATAATATTTAATTAATATTTAACTAATATTTATTCAAAAATTTAGACAAATTTTTTTCTTCTATTCCAATAATAAATGATAATTTACGAAGCTTAGGAATATTAAAATATACCTAAAAAGTAAAATTTTTTTGTCGATTGGTTAAATAATGTTCACAAACATAATTGAATTTTAATTAAAAAAATTTTATCGCTTTATAGTTGATTATTATTAATTATATCATGTGCAAAATCGTTTATTTTCTAATTATACGTACAATAATCTGTGGTATAACTTTTTTCATATATATATATGTATACATATATATATATATATATGTTTATATACAATATCTTATTTTCGATCTTAAGAACTCAGGCGCAAATACATAAAAATAACAAAGACTCTTTCATATTTGTTTACATAGTTACTTCATTGTTAGTAACAATATTACACATAACATAGCAAGAATATGCCAATTAGTTTTTATTCTATTTTTATATATCACCATGATAAGATTTTCAATTTGATCGTTTTATCTTGATCGCTTTTTATCTAACTAATCACTTCACTTCTTTCACTTCTCCAAAAGAAGAATCAATTGACGAGTCAAGTGTACGGAGATAAAAAATCTTGTTCAAATGTCGTATCAATGTCAGAAATATTTAAGATTTGAAGTCTAAGAGGAACTCAGTTATCTCTTTTCTGAAATGTTTACATTGCGACCGTCAGGCACATATATATTCTTGCTACAAGAGGAACTATTATATTATATTTCTTAATATTTTTATGTTTATTGTTTATTTTATTATTTATTTATTTAATGCCGTAAACACTCAACTCGTCGATTCAAAGTAGCAAAAGTGTATTATAATATTGATGGATTATAATTGGATGGCAAGTAAAAAACAACGCATAGCGTGTTTCTTTTTCTTTTGTTTCATATTTTATATTCCTAAGTTCTACGAATGTCCGCCCATATTTATTGAATTATTATTTCTCATTAAAATACTAGAAATTGATATGAAAAAGAGGAATTCTCTATCTATGGAATCTATTCCATTTAATAGATCCTTCTTTAGTATCACTGAGAAATTTTAGCGCTTTTTTTCGATCGTAAGCGTACATAAAACGAACTATATAACAAAGTATAATATACATACGTCTATATATATATGTATATACATTTGATATTTCAAAAAAAAAAAAAATATACACATATTGTATCAAGATAATGAATAAAAAAGTATTTTTAAATATTTGTCCAATTTTTTATAATATTATGTGTTCAAAATTTTTTGTAATTGTTTGATTTATTCGACGTTTAATTGTTTATAAGACGTTTAATATACGCTTATAATGTTTTCTTATAAAATTTGTTAAAAAAACAAGTGTGAAATGATTATGAAAAAATAATGATAAATTGTTTTTATATAACAACGCTTTTGTACCCTTTGAGATATGAAAGAAAATAGCATATTTATGATGCTGTTTATATTACAAATATTAAGCGATCGTGAATTTATTTATGTAAAAAAAAAAATTAAAACATTTTGCTATATCGAAAAATGCGATTAGATTAGATATATTAATAAATATAGATTATACATTTTTATGCAATGATGGTGATAACTGAAACAATAAAATTTAGTTGATGCATGAGACACTGAACATTTCAAGTTAGACTAAATATTGTATTTATTTATTAAATATTAAAAATCTTTTCAAGGAATACTAATCACACTTAGATATAGCAATAACGCTAAACATTGAACATACTATTCCTTCATTTGTCAGGAATGTAAGTCCATTTATTATAATAACATAGAAAAGTTATGTTGGAAGATTTGCTAAGTACAAAATGAAACGTTGTCTAAAAAAATCTTTATAATCGACAGGGATTTTTGTTTGAGGGACATTTCCTAGAAAAATTTGTTTCGTAATAGACTTTCATTAAATACTATCTTTTGCCACACATTGACATCTCTGTAAATGATATCTTACATAATTATATAATCTGCCTATGTAGCATAATAAAAAGTATCATTGTATTGTGATAATCTTAATATAAATGTAAATTCAACAAAAACATTATTCCATTGATAAATTCCTTATTTTAAGGAGCCAAAAATCACAGGCAATGTAGTCTTTACATCGGTATCATTTTACCGATAGGAATTTCTAGAAATGGCATTCTTATTGCCTATTATTATTATTATTATTTTTAATTAAGATGCTACCTATATCAGATACTATCATTTCTATTAATTAAACTATCTTCTTTGTCAACTGGAGGTGGGCCAGTACTTAAAGTGGTACTGGGACCAGCTGTTAAGTAGCCAGCAGATACAGGTGTTCCAGCTATATGTTATAATTTATATTTAAATATATTATGCATGTTAAAAATTATAAAATATAAAAATTAAAATAATAACCATGTTTATCTTACCAGTAAGATAACCAGAATTAGTTGCATTAGAAATGAATAAATCATGCCGTTGATCTTTGTATTCTGCCCAAACACTTGATTTTTCCAGTATTGCATTTACTTTTTCACCTAACAACAAGCTTCTAGTCATTGCTTTTAAAGCTTTGACTATTTGAGCTTTAGCAGTTGCAGGATTTTCAATTATATCCAATCGTCCTTCTAATATATTTAACAAATAAGGTACCATTTCAGCATCTAATGCCTATTCAAAATGATTAAAAATATTGGAAAAATATATTAAAATATTTTAATAATGATAAATTAAATTTCTAGTATCAATGATAATATCTAAAATTTTATTTACCTGTTTTATAAGTCTATCTTCATTAGTTGAAAACAGTCTATTTAATGTTTCACATGCAATCGCTATCATATCTCGTCTAGATTGCATAGCATGTTTCAATGGACTTATACATTCTGTTTGACAAATAGACGATATACAAATCTAAAAAATATAATATTTAATATATCAAATATTAATTAGATATTAATTAGATATTAAATAATGTATCATGTAAAAAAAAAAAAAAAATTAATGAACTCACTTCACTTGCTGCTAATTGATGAAGTATTAATATTGCGGTTTTATATACGGATGGTTGATTATTTTGCATTGCCATTTGTCGACAAAGTCTTGGTATATGTCCTAATGATGGAACTTGATCTGCTAAACTTGGTTGTGCTTGAAGTAAACATACTACTGCTTGTGTTGTTAATTCCAACATATCTGACTATTGCAGAGAATTATTAAATTAGTCAATATGTTTTCATAAATAACATTAAAGTTAACGTTAATTTTATTTTGATTGATTTTTTCTTACATCAGTTTTTTCTTTCGACATAAGTGTTAATGTAGTATCCATAAGTTCACTTAAAAATTCTTTAGGTTTTCTAAGAGCCCAGGCAGGACTGGATATAAATAATCTAAGATATACACCTCCGACTGCAGGTTCGTTTGTTGCGATATCAATATTACTTTGAGTATCAGGTAACTTTAATATTGCATTCGGATTTCGTCTTTGTAATATGTAATATCTAAAATAAATAGATCTAATTAAAGGAAAAAAAAAAAAAAAAGAAGATGTAGTTATATATAAATATATATAGAAATATTTACATACTCGTCTTTTAATTCTCCAACTATCCTTGATACTCTAGCTTTAGCATTATCATCCCAAATTAATTCAGGATTTTCATGTTTTGTTTCGAACATATGTACACACTGTTTTGGAGCATCTCTAATAGCTTCACTAAATAATCTAGGCAAAAATTTAGACAAATCCAATTTTACTTTTGGTCCAGCTAATTTATCAGATGACATTTTGCCAAGTAGTTCTGCAGCTGCTTCACGTATTTGAGTATTACTTGAATTACAAAATAGGTCAAGAACATATACTACAGCTCCTAAAAATTTCATAATATTCATTTTAAAATTAATGTAAAAAAACAATATAATGTAAGATCTTTGACAATTGAATGTATTTTTACCTTTAGATAATGCATCTTTTACAATTTTTGTAGAACTCATTAGGGCATATAAAGTTTCTAATATAAGTAATTGATATTCCTTTAGAGTATTTAAAGCTAATAATAAATGTACTATAACTTCATTTGCCGCAATATCATCTACACATTCTTGATTCTTTGTAACATTACTAATAACTTCGAGTGCACTTTTTTGAATCAACTTGAAATTATTACAACTTAAAAGTTCAAATAATAATTTGAAATGTCCTATACATTGTAATTCAATTCCTGGATTATTTTTAATCACATTTCTTAATGCTTCTAAAGACATAACAATATGTTCCAATTTCTCTTGATCTTTCTTAACTAATGTTATGTTGTTCATTGATGCTAAATAATTTGATGAATCAGATAAAAAATCAAGTAAATTAATTGTAAAACTCTTGGGATTCTGCAAAAAATTTATTTAATTTTTAAATTACTAATAATTTAATTTTTTATAAAAAAATATTATGCAACATTAAATTACCTCTATAGGAAAGTTAGGTTGTTCGTTATATACTTTTACAAATATCTCTCCAATAATAAGTTCATCAGCATGAACACTATATTTAAAATCACTAAAATCGTGTTCAAAATTATCATTGCCGTTTAATCTTTCTTGTCGTTTATTTTCCAAGTATTCATTCAATTCTGCTCTTGTTCCATTATCCCAAATTAAATATGGATTTAAACAATTTGAATTCAGGATTTTTAATATTTCTTCTGGTTTATCATTTGCGAGTTGACGAGCTAAATAAGGAGTTAATAAAATTTCTAGTGCAGCAACAGTGACAGGATTAACAGGTGTTTCATTTTCTCCTATCATGTAACCACCTAATCTGGCACACGCTCGAACTGCTAATTTTGCTAAATTATTTGCTACTTCCTGACGATTTTCGTCTTGATTTCGTTCAACACCACCTTCTTCCAATGTGTAATCGTAATTAAACATAAATAATAATAAATGCCATAGTGCACCAGATTGTAGTAATTGCATTTGTAACACACTGTCCGAGGCAAGAGAAGAAACACATTCTGTGGCCACTGAACATAATTTTGTTAAATGCTATAAGAAAATATTATACATAACAATATTATTATTTTAAATTGTTAGTAATTTTAACTAACTTTGAATTTTATGCATTCTTTATGATTGATAATTTTATTTGAATTTTCTTTAAAAAAATATTAAACATATGATAGAATATATTAATTAAATAAAAATAAGTTGCGTGTTTCACTAACCTTAAAATGTAATATTCTACAGAGATCTTTAACTAGTTGTGGTAATTCAATAATTCTGTCTTTGCAACCTCTAAATGATCCAGCAACCGAGAAACATCTAGTGATATGCATGCACACTTGCACTGCTATATCATTAGACTTACTCGATTTATTTAAAACAGAAACGCATCGTGTATAAGCTTCTAATAAAACATCTAATCCTCCTTCTCTACGAAGTTCTTCCGCATTCAATGCAGAACAATGTACTGTATGATATGCAAGTTCGCTAGCAGCAGCCAGTAATGGTGCAGACTTCGAAAATAATTGTTCATCGTCTGTTTCTAATTTGATTGTTTTGATTAATTGCGGATAACCAGCATACTTATATGGTCTAAGTTCATCGGAATATCTATGAAAAAGAATGCTCTGTGTTCTTAAAATAAGCACTATGTTATCAGGATTTGGACCATCAGTTGACCAACAACTTCGACTACATAAAAATTCATATGCCTGATTAACTGCCTCGAATTTATCCTATGAACAAAAAAATATTTCTATGAAAAATTTAACATGTTAGTATTTTATAAGATTTAAATTTAACTTACTCTGCCTTGTGGATTTTTATCAGGATGATACATTTGTGCAAGTTTATAGTATGACTTTCTCACTTCAGCTTCATTATGTTGTTTTCCACTATTTAATTGAAGAACTTTATAAGCTTCATCTACTGTCATCAATGGTGGTTTTTTTTCTACTTCTTTTTTCCATGCATCTAATACATCTTTCAATAAACGTACCTAAATATTTCATATTATTATATTAAATGTACTGAGATATGAAAATTCATAAAAATTATTTCATAATTATTTTTTGTAACTTACAGGTTCAGGAATAGGCCACTGTGGAAATTTTATAGTATCACAAAGATGTCTCAGATAGAATATTTGACAGAATAATTCCTTCTCTAATTGTGGATATCTTATAGCAGGTATAGCAATGTATTGATATCTAGCCATAGTATGACTTCTTAATTTCGGTGAAAAATCTGCAATATGAGTCGCTATTTTTTCTATAAGCATTCTTCTCATTTCAGCATTCCATATTGCTTCTGGTGTATCATAATCACCAAGAAATATTTGCGCAAATTTTTCCGCACCATGATTTTCTAAATAGCTAACCATTGCATCGGGTAAAAGTTGTCCAAGAATGCTTCGTTGCATGATGTCTGATGATGCATTCTATGATATTAAAATGTTATATGACATATGATTTGTTTATAATAAATAAAAATAAAAACTTTACTTACATCATCACTTCTAAAAGCTTGTTTTGTGTGAGTCAATTGCAAAAATCTCGCTATTGGTAAAACGTTTGAACCAGTATACATTAATATGAAGTAGAAGACTCCAGTAAGATAAATTTTTGAGACATCTGCATTATCTCGCATTATTTCACATAATAAAGTAGCTACTTTTTCAACTAAAACCGGGTCAAACGTTAATAAAAGTTGAACAATATGAGGTAGGCACTGAAGATCAGATAATAACCGTTTCATACGCGGTAGAGGCCTAATTACCGCGTCATCGACATCTCTACTTGGAAAATATTCGCACATTTTGATTAAAATATTTAAAATCAATGTTGCTAGTTCACTTTCATTTATTACTGGTGTTCCTTTTGCAACTAATGTCCATTTTAATTGTGGTACTTGCGAAATCATACGCCATCCATCTAATCCTTGTGCCCAAACTTTTGTTTTATATATAATCTGATTTGTTAAATATAATTCCTTTAATTCTTTTAAACTTATAGGACCTTTACGTTGATCTCCATCATTATAATACCATTCTTTTTCCATAACTTGTTGTTGTTGTGGTCCTGCTTCTATTACATTAGTTTGTGTAGGTACAACCGCTCTAGATGTATGTAAATGAGCCAAAGTCAAAAGATCAACTAATGTGCGTACTCCATTTTGATCCATTATATCTTTTACATTTCTTCTATGTAATATAAGTTTATTTATGAACATGACTAATCTATCACGTTCCATTCTATCTGTACAACGTTCCAGCATTCCTACTATATATTTTGTATCTGAAAATGGACCAATATCTTCGTAGTATCGCTCATATACTATAGTCATTGCTTGCAAGCAAAGGCACTTCATTTCAACTTTTGTTGTTAGTATGAATCTATGATATAAATCGTTAAAAAATTCATACCTATGATAAAAATAATAATTTATTATTATATTTACTTATTTAATATGCATAACATATATGTATAAAAATTTTAAATAAATATAAATATAAATAATAATTTAATTTCTTTTTTCTGAACTGCAAATAAAAACAATTAAGTCTTAAAATTGTATTGTACATACGATTTTCTTATTGGACTGTCGGGGCTGTCTTTTTCCAACAAAAGTCTCAAGTAATAATCACCGATTTTCACTTCATCTGACAGGCACTGATACTGTACTTCAAATTCTCTATGATTCCAAGCAATTAGAGTTCCTCCTGCCAAATCTTTATCAGAACTGAATGCGCGTATTTCATTCTCGAGTGCAGTTCTTAATTCTTCGCGTGTTTTATGATTCCAAATTAAGTTTGGCAGTGAATGATCTTGATTGAATTTATAATAAAACAAATTCCAATTTGCTTCCGATTTAATTCTTTCTCTACGTTTTCTTAATACTATCGGACGTTCTTTGATTTTCTCTTTGCGCTCGATTCCAATCCTAGCACCCCAATGTTGAAGAGCATGTTCTACGTGTTTTTCAACTACACGCATTTGCCGTTCGATCGCAATCCATTGCGGACTTTTTTTATTTTTCGATGCATGATCTATAGCTATCTTTAAATTGTCGCGATTGTTTAATCGTTCTTTCTCAAGAAATGAATCTGGTACTTTTTCATCGGAGTCTAAGTAATTTAATAAACCAACAGGCTGTATAAATATATAATGAATACAAACTTAGATACTTTCATTTTTGTAATTAAATGAAAATGATATTTTAAGTTCAATCAATAATATTAATTTACCATAATTCTTTTTAATAATCCCATAGCTGTAGGATGTCCTGTAACCCAAAGTCCTACAAGATGTCTACACAATTGTCTATGTGTTAATAATCTGCCATCAGTACCAATAGTAAAAAGACTATTTAATAGATGTCTTGGTAATGCTCCTTCAGCAAGAGCAAGTTCTTGCATTTTTGCAGCAACTTCCGGTGCACCTTCTTCGATAATCGCTCTCATTATTAATCCAGCGCCTTTAACGATAGCTAATGATGGATGTTGGAATAATTTAAAAAGAGATCTTCCTCTTGCAGCAACCATTTCTAGAAGATTATCGAAATGTTTGCCATCGGTCGTTTCACTATACGGCACACATAAAGCAAAAGTTAAAAGATCAAGCATGGCAGAAACTACCAAAGCACCTGTACCATGATTCTGAAATATTTATAAAAAATAATATTATCATATTACACAGAAAAATAATTATTATTTAAAAAAATCAAAAGATTAACATTTTTATACTTACTATATGATTAACCCACATATCAAGTAAATTTTCCAAAAATTTATTACTACTAAGGAGACTACTTTTATTTAATTGCTCTTGTCTTAAATCACAATCATCATGCATTGGTTGCATCAGAGCACAAATGCAATCTATAGCAGCTTGTGTTACACCATAATCTTGCCTTTTCAAAGCTTTTACAACCTTATGTCCAATAGCTTCTCTAAATCCAAGAAGAGTTGTAAATGCAGTAAAACCAATTTTACTAGCTACCAATCTTCTTAAAGCATGAAATTGTGCTTCTATTTCACTATTCGTTTCTAAATCTTTATTAACCAATGCATTTAGAGCACCAAGAATAATTTTATCTTTATTTTCAGTAAAAAGACCCTGTAAGTAGTTATTCATCATATGGTAAATTCGAAGTTGTAATGTTGTTACAGTCCATTCAAGCGGTATAACATCCTGGACAAAAAAAATATCTGTTCAGCTTACTATATAATCTATTTGTTAACTTAATATTATTAAACATAACTTATATTTAAATTTAATAATTCTAGTTGTAAACATTATGAAGATTTAATAATACGCAAGAAATAGATATAATAGAATAAAACAGGCAATAAAAATTATTAAAACTAATTTCTTTATATAGATATTTATTCAATTTATTCCAGTCTGTATGGACAACTATAATTTATTATTTTGTCTCATTTAAATCAAATTTAGTAGGCCATCACCGCTTTAATGCACTGCATCATGTTTATTTTATAACATTTATTTAATAATATCGCACATATAGAAATTTAATATTATATACAAGATATTAATATATTTGTATACTTTTGTGAGATTCTAGAGTTCAAAACAAATACAAAAACTCTATAAAAATTTCAGTTGAAACTGTATTTATTAAGTTATAGTATAATTGAAATTATATTAAATAAGATAATTTTTTTATTAATATTTAGATAAAGCATAATTAATTAATTAATAATTTAGATAAAGCAAGACAAGAGATAAAATAAAATATTTTTATTTCCATCATATCGTTCTATCATCTGTCTTTGCATAATTTTATTTATACTTATAATTTAATAAATAAAATTCCAACCAAAATTTTTGTATTTGTTTTAGCCTCTAGATCTTTTAAAGATGTTAAATATATCAATTGTACATATAATATTAAATATATCAAATATGTCTTACATCTTGTGTAACAGAGTAATTAAGACCACTATAAGGAATGTTGGCATTAAATCTTTCCAAAATTTCAGCAAAACTACGCCCATTTGGTGGTTGCTGAAGAAACTTAACATGAGTTGTTTCAACTTCTTCATCAACAGGTAAATTAAGAGGTCCAAGTCTTTTCCCTCTAGGTATTGCATACATTCTGACATGAACATCTCTATTACCAGATGCTCTAACTCCATCTAATAAAGAAGCTAATAAAGAATCTCTATCTGTTGCAGTATAACTGCGCACTTGACCATTAAGATATTGAATAGTAAATAATTGTGGATTTTCATTATCACGAATCAATGTGAAAATATCTGATAAAGGTCTAAGAGTACAAATATTATATGTCTGAGGATCTCTTTCTAATAAACAAGTATCAGAGAGACAAAGAGTTCTTCTTTGAGGATCTATATGTCTAGGTGAATATTTGTGAACAGTAAATTCTGATACACTTGTTATATGTTCATCACCACTAAATTTACCCAATCTCTGAGCAATAAAATCATCTAATTTGATTGGTTCTTTCAAGACTTTTATGTTGATACCTAAATTGTTCATAGCTGATTCCAGCAGCTTTTTTTTAATTTCTTCCATATGTTGAGAAGCAAAAAGATGTAAACGTCCAAATCCACCACAAACAATTACAAAGCCATTAGGATAATCTTTTATTGTAAGAATTCCTTCAAAATCTTTATAACAATAACTGGCTAATACCATATTGGTTGCTGGATCTAATTGATCAAGACTATATGGTGTCACTTCTAATACGACAGGCAATCTTGTGTCAGACCAATGATGTTTATAAGCTTGATATCTCTAGAGACAATAAAGATATTAATTTAATAAATATATAATATTATATATATATATATATATATATATAAAATGTAATAATATATAAAATATAAAATAATAATTTATTTATTATTATATTTTTGATTTTATCTAGTTATTAATTCAAAGAATATTGGATATATAATATATATAATATTTGATAAAAGCATTGAATAGTTAATGGAAATTATATATGATAGCATAATATTATAAAAATAATATGTGTTAATTATGCAGATAACTGGTAACAAACACTATTAATACATTATAGGCTATTGTATACTAACCATATGGCTAAGTTGATAAGAAATTTGATTAAACTTTAACAATGTTATTTCTTGATATTATATTAAAAAATATATAATATATAATTCATTATAAAAAATATATAACTCACCAAAATTTCTTTAGGTTTTTCAGCAAATTGATTTCTATATTTGAGAGCTTCAGTTAATAAATGTGCTCTATATTCTGAACTAAATTTCATATTGTCAACTTTACGTTCTTTGCGCATTGTTATACTAAATTCATGCAAACCTAATTGATTTCTGTTAGTTGGTTGTACACTTATAAAATCTGAATATTCCCATTTGTTTGTGACTTCTAATGTAGTTGGATTATATGTTGTTATACCCATAGATCCAATTGAGAAGATACGCTTATACCTAGATAAAAATAAAATAATTTTTTTAATGAATATTTATTATTAGTTATATTTATTATTTAGTTATTATATAACAATATTAATATTTATTTAAAATATATAAAAATACATATAATAAAATTGAAATATCACATAGAAATATCATATAATAAATAATATATTTCTATTATATTTCATATAATAAAATTATAAAAAAGATATATTAAAAATAATTATAAAAATTATTTAATTTCAATATTATTCAATTATAAACTAAACTAGTTAATAGTATTAGATATAACATATACATTATGTTAAAACTATATGATAATTAATATCATAATATTAATTTATTAATTTATAATGTTAATATTCAACATTTATAATGTTAATATTCCATTATTAAATACTAATAATTACATAAAAAAGTATAAATGCATAAATAATTTTAATTTAATTGTTTTTTATATTATTATTTCATAAATCCATTTATATTAATCTACTGTTATATTTTGAAATGCATAGATATAAAATATGTACATGTTAGAATTCTTTTTTTTTATAAAAAATTTATAATATTTATAATATTAAATTCTATTTATATATATTATATATTTGTATTGTCAATTGTTCATTATTATTCATATATATACGAAAACATTTGACAAAGCAACAGGAATTAAAAAACACGCACTTACTTTCCTTTCCATGAGTGTTTGGTGACCAGAAAACATGCCACATCCTGATTATCCTTTATCGGCATCATTGTAACATGTCCTGATAATGCAATGTGAGTATTATTTTAAATAATGTTTTAACAAAACACTGGTTATTGTTTATAAAAGATATATAGCGTAGGAGGGACATTCGCATACGAATTAAGAAGAAATCACACGAAAATCATTTTCAAAATGACAAACACAAAAAACACAAAATAGATTTGAATCGCGTATACAATATTTATGTGTTACGCGAAAATGGATAATATTTAGGCACTATTTGATCGTGTTTTAACCGACTAATGACATTTTCGACGGCTCCATTGGACTGGGAGCGGCCATGATGCTTAGGGGTGTTAACAAACAGCTGTTTCCAGATGGCAGAATGATCATAGTCATAGTAGAAAACTTCACTTATTTATGTTATATATATATATATAGTTTTGTCTTTACTTATGTTAATAGATATATTTTCTTTGAAGTAATTTCTTAAATTTGTCTTCATAAAGAAAGAAATACATAATTTAAAACGACATAAAAGTAGAGAATTACATTAGTGTTTTAAATAAATGAAATTATGAATTAATTTTTGTTGATATAACCAAACTAATATTAGGAATCGTAAGTTTGTTGTTATAGGTACATTTATTCATTAAATATATATACGTTATAAAATAATTGAAATTAAAAAAAAAAGACATTGTAATTTGTAAAAATTACAATATATATTTGTTATTACAATATATACTTAATTGATTTCGTAATTCAGTAGTTCTTTTTTTGATTTTTTACATAGTAAGAAATTAAAACAAGTTTCGTAGCTTGATATGAAGTAGAAATATCAGATATGACTTTATATATATATACATATATGCATAAATTTTATTTTATAAGTTTTTATTTATAAGTTTATGATGTTATTTATGTATGAAATTTATAAGTTTTATATTATTTTTATTTTTATACATATAATTAAAATATAATAATATTGTTCTATTTTATTTATGAATAAGAATTTGACATAATTTGGAATAAAATTTTTTTTTTATAAATCATTTTTTTTATAAATCAAATTTAATTTGTTTACATATTGTCGAATATTAAAATATTTTTGTATAGTTTATTATTTATATGTTTTATTAAAAAAAATAAATAAAAATGAATAAAATTTTTCAATAAATTATAGTTAAAAATTTTATGGAAAGTTTAAAATACAAATATTAAATAAAGTATATAATTATATTCTACATGATTATATAAAGAACTAATTTCAAATATTTCATTATTTTATTAGTTTCTACAGATAAAGTAATAAAATGATAGAAAATAATATATCTAGTGAAAGTGATGAAGGGGAAATAAAATCAGATTTTGAATTGGATTTTCAAGATGAACTATGTAATTATCCTCATGTTTTAAGATTTATTCAAAGAATGCGTGATCATATTAAAAAACGAAATAAAAAAATTGCCAAGTTACGAAATAAACTTAATGAATATGTAAGAATTATATTTTTAAATTTATTATTTTAAATTTTTCCTTTTATTCATATATTATTTTATATTTTTACTTCTGTACAAGAAATAATTTATACTTATTTTATAGGAAATAATTTATATTTTTATTTCAGGAGAGTCAGAAATTATTGCAGAAAAAAAATTTAGTTGATTATGGAACTCAAACAAATCCTTTGGAATATGAAAAAGAATCATATCTTTCACAAGATTGGAATATTAATAATGATAAAACTTCAACTGATATTATACAACAAGTTAAAGAAGCAGCTGAATCTGCTTTATTGCAAACTGGTTTTGTTTATGAAGAAACTTCTGGTTTATATTATGATTATAATAGTGGATATTATTATGATGCAGTAAGTATTTATGTAATAATTATTAAACTTCCATTGCTAATTTTTATATAAAAATTATATAAAAAAAATTGTTTCAGAAACAAGGTTTATATTATGATGGTAATACAGGCACATATTATTATTATGATGAAACTAGTGGAACATATCAGTTCCATAGTCAAGCTCTAGTAACTGGGAATGAAGCAGCTGCTCGTGTGCAAGGCAAGAAGGAGCAAAAGACTAGAAAGGCAATTAAGGTACTTAAACTATTATATAGAATGTAATGAAATTTAAAAAAAAATAAAAAAGAAAAAAAATCATATGCAGATAAAAATTTTTAATTTTTCAGGTTTTGGATGACATACATGAATTAATAAATGGCCTTTCAAACATATCAATTGAAAAATACAGGCGTCAAGCACTAGGTAATTATCCTATGCTCTTAATATGCACACATGTCTCTCTTGTAGGATGAGGGGAAAAAACGTAAACTTGCGAAAAGAGAAGGACAATCAGAAGATGAACTCGAGGAGGGTGAATGTTCAAGCAATGATAGTGACAGCAGTTCTAATGACATTACTCCAGAATTATGTACTAGTAGTGACAGTGACCATGAAGAAGATCAAGGTTTATTTTTAATTTGTTTTCCTACAACATTATTTGACGAAAAAAAAAACATTTTATTTATTTAATACATAAAATATTAAGTGATTATTTAATATACTAATAATATACTAAATAATATACTTAATATACTAATAAAATAATAATTTTTTTTTTTCAATTGAATGATTGTTTTTCGTTATATTTTAATAATATATGTATAATTTAATAATACATATATAGTATTATAAATATAACAATATAATTATTAATAGTATAAATAAGCAAATAATATAATATATATTAAACTTGAAATATATTGATTAATTTTTTGTCAATTCACTTTTATTTCAGATTTAGCAAAAACTTATCCACCGTGTATGAGAATCATAGTTAAGAAAACCACTTTACCAAAATTAAAAGTTGGAAGCCTTTTTCTTGTTGCATATACGGGTGGTTCAATTGGTCGAGAAGGTGATCATTCTGTAGTTATTCCTGATATAAATATTAGTAAAGTAAGTATTTCTAAACATCCTTAAGTTAAAAATAAAAAAATTTTTTTGTATAAATGTAAGTGATATAATATACATAAAATAATTAATATTTTAGCAACATGCCCGTTTTTTATATAATGAAGATAAGAAAATATATGAAATCACTGATTTGGGATCAAGAAACGGTACATTTTTAAATGGTAAAAGATTATCTGTGGCTAAACAAGAATCTGATCCTCACGAAGTTTCACATGGTTCAATTGTGCAAGTTGGAACTACAAAATTATTGTGTCACATTCACAATGGAAATGAAACTTGTGGTCATTGTGAACCAGGACTTGTTCAACAAAATAGTAATGCAGAAGAAAATAAATCTTCTAAAAAGCAGCAACATAAACAAGAATTACGGCGGCTGAAACATAAGTTTGGTGTAGAAAAAGATAATGTTGCAACTGCTAGTCAGGTAGCATCAGGATATCAAGATCGAGCGCAAAGTCGTAGAAAATGCGTTGGTTCTTTAAATCATCATGCTAAAACACAACAAAGTTCAATGGACATGTAAGTAATTTATTTGTTGTAAAATTTAAATTTAAAAAATTATCATATGAAAATTCTTAATTTAATTTTTAATAATATATATACACACTATATATAAATTATAAATTTATTTATAATTTAAAAAATTTATAAATTTTTTCTTCCTTTAGATATTATACTATGATTAAACATAAGTCAACTTTCGTTTTTTTCGATCTTTTTTTAAGTTTTTTATTTTTAAAAATTTTTTTTATATTTTTTGCAATATTTAATTTCTATATTATGATTTTATTTATAGTTCTATCGCAAAGGACAACAGAGGATTTAAACTTCTATCAAAAATGGGTTGGTCTGAGGGACAATCATTAGGAAGGGAAAGAGATGGTCCAATTGAACCGGTAAGTCCTGCTTTTTTTATAATATATTTTTATTTATTTTAAAAGCTAATTTAAAACTATTATAAAGTTTAAAATAATAGAGTAATTAATGATATGATTATTAAAATAATTAAAGAGTTCTATTATTTTACCAATTTATTATATATATATATATATAAAATTTATCATTATTATAATATATACAAAACGAATTTCGTCTTAATTTAAAATATTTAATAATCTTTGTAATATAGAATATTTAGAAATGATAGAATATTTGATAATTTTTCACAATTTTATGATTCATAAATTCAATAAATAAATAGAATCCGTCGATTTCTATTTATTATCTTTATTTCATGAATGTAAATCTTAGCATGAATTATTTTTTAATAAAAGACAAAAGATATTTCTTTCTCAAAAAAAAAAAACTATTATTCTTATTTAAATCTAAATTTTTATTTGATATAACAAGATTGCGAATATTTATATAAATTAAGTAGAGATATGTTTCACTTAATAATATTATAATTTATATTATAATAGTGATTTTATTTAAATTATATATTATATATTCTTTTACATTATATATATATTCAAAATTCTGTTTTTAAATTTTTTATAAGTGCATAAATATCATCAATCCAGATGATAACAAATAAAAATAAATGAAACAAACCATTAATTTAAAGATGAATATTTCTAATCCGAAAATTTGTTCCAAGTATCTTCATTAGCTTTTGAAAATGTTTTTTTAGAATCTATCGTCTAATAATAAACGATAAAATCTAATAGTTATAATATATAAATGATATATCGATAAAAAATGTTTTTTTCGAATATTAGAATATTATTCTATCCGCGATTCCGATGATGTCAATCCGCAATTGCATGCATGGAACATTCTTCGGATTAGTAAATTCATGGTATTGATGTTACACGTGAAACCAAAGCAAAAAATGTTGAGAAATACAAAATGCATGATCATTCATTATCTGAACATGATCATTGTGGTCAATATAGATCAATGTTATATATATTCTTTTTGAAATCAAAATACATTAAAAAATGAATGAATAAAAATATAAAATAAATTAAATATTTAATCCTAAATATTTATCTTTTCTATAATAATATATACATATGTATATATTATTGTGAAAAAAATATTATTGGTAAAGAATGAGTACATAGAATTATTTATATTTAAATATAAATAAATAATATATTTTAAAATATTTATGAGATTTTAAAAAATATCATTTTAAAATATCATAGTTAATAATAATTTGTTTGATGTTCTTTATATCGTTTATTATGCAAAAGTCACTTGATTTTTATTGCAAAATTATTTCAAATTTACTGCAAAAAAGTTTATCGATTTAAGACATTCAAATAATGTATAAATTATTAGTTTTTTTGATTCACTTTTCTTGATCACAACTTTAAACAAATTGCAACTTAAAATTTAAAGAGAAAATATCAAAAAACATATTTTTTTTTAATTTTTTAAAAATTTTTTCAATCATCAAATTTGCAAAATAAAAATATTTTTAATAATTTTATAGATAAAATGAAAAATTTATTAAAAACATCAATCTTGTATGTATAAAATGAGAAAAGAAAAAAATTTATATTTTGTGATCAATTTGATGTTTAAATTTCTTTTTCAAGTTTTATAATAAATTATATAATATACAATTACATAATTTTTAATTTTTCAAATAACCAATAAATGCTTGCAACTATTTCTCCAAAATAAACGAAAAAAATATTTCTTTTAAACTATGATATATAAACTGTTATTAATGATGTACTTCCGATAAAATTAAAAAAAAATTTGCTGAATCAAAACACGTAAAACAATTATTATATCATCAAAATATATATGATTAATAATGGAATTCATATTCTAATATATAGTAATAACATAACTAATAATGTTCGCATTCGTCTTATATCTATTATAATATATTTGCACAAAGTATTAAAATAATTTTCCTTCGATATTATTATAATTAAAATTTTTTTTACTTTTGTCCATATAAATCGAACATTTCGATTGAACATTACGCCGCTGTAAATTCGCAATCCGATTTCGTTTGCCTTTTTTTAGGCAAAGCGTTAAAAACTACAAATTGCTGCTAGTATTATCGTTGCTCATCCCCTTGTACGCTTTCTCCGTTCCTCTGCTCTGCCTCCACACTATCGAATCACACTATGATCACCCTCTGACTGATCCATCCGATACTTTGCCGATACACACATATGCATATACGTGTCTATCCATGGACACGGTACATATGTTTGCAAAAGCCAGACAGCAAGCTGGTTCTGGTAGTGCTGCTTACTCGTCCGGCCGCATCGCATTTCGACAGCAACGAAACGAGCGCCGACGGCACGACCAGAGCATTCGTATGATAACGAGCGTAACTCTGCGAGACATGAAACGGAATAGTAGAGGGGATCTTTGCACAGACGAAAACGGGAGCAGCAGAGAGGGAGAGGATACGACAGAAGAGGTGTCCCTGGGTAATGAATGCAAATGTATTGAAATCCAAATCATTATTTTGTCTAGACGCATCGTATGCTCTATTGCACGCTCTCTGAGCTTAAGGAAGGGAGATGGCGTGTTGCTCTACTCTTGTGGGGGTGGATCGAGGGAGAAAGGAAACATAGACGGAGCGAGAGAATGTTGTTTTCTCTCGTCTCTGTATACCTTGACGCGTATCTGCTAAATTTGCCTGTAAACTTTATCCTTCTTGGCAAATTACGGTAAATTTATCTGTGACGATCTCCACACTCCTCGCATTGTAATCCGTTGTTTTTGTGGATAATGATTCTCTTTCGATACTTTTTTCTCGTAAAACGATTTCTCTCATCGTCGTATAATTATGATTCATGATAGATAGAAACGAGGTTGATAGTTCTTTTTTACTGATCGTGAAATATTTAATATATTTTCATGTCACCAATTAGTTTTGTTTTTATACAACACAGGAAACAATTATACGGATAATAAATATGTATGTTTTACGAATATTTGTAATGCGGAAAAAAGAAAGTCGATTTGAGATATGATATAGTTTTTTTTATTCTTTTTCAATTGTTTCATTTCGAAGAGAAATGGTATAATTTTATGCCGAATACGAAGATTTAATCATATGATTAAAGATACATTATGATTACGTGATTTTAAGTCAGAAATATAATTTACGATTTAATAATTTCATGCGGTGATTAATTTTACATTTTGAAACGTATTTAATAAATTGGTTTCTCATGAAAAATTTTAAATTCATCAGAAATATCATATACTTTACATATTTATAAATGTAAAATAATAAAATTTAATTATTAAAATATTTTTTAATAAATTAATAATAAATTACAAAATTTAATATTTAAATACATAGTTTTTCCAAATATAATAAAACATTTTGAATTTGTTGATCAATTATCAATTTAAATATGTGAGAGAAATAATTTAAATTCTTCTATAAATTAATCAATATTATATCATATACAATATATTATTTTATATATATTGTATCGAATATTTTTGGGAGTAACTGTACCTATTTCTGCGGTTTCTCTTCGTTCAATCTGTATGACCTACATCGTAAACTAGAAACACACTCTCGGTCGTACAACGGGGGTGAAAATGTAGGAGAAGGAAGATGGAAGAGAGACGGATGACGAGGGGTGAATCCGCATGTTCGCTTTCGAGAGTTCGTAAACCAGACATTGTAAAGCTCTCGAATGGCGATTGCCACTAAACCACGAGCATACGATAAAGTATAAAATTGTCGCAAGCTATGAAAGTGCCGTTAACAGGTGTAGGTGGATGCATGTCCTATCTGACCGAATGAAATCTTGGAAGATTCATTTATTTGAGTACTTTCCGATGTAACGAAGACTTTTTATTATTGACTCTTTTCGGACAGAGAAAGAAAAATTGAATTTTTAAAAGATGTTCGATATAACAGGTAGATGCAATATTTATTTATTATTAATTTTTAAGTTAAAAGTTAAAATTTGAAATTAAATCTTTCTGTATCTTTGGAATTGAAATATTCTTTTGAAGCTTTGATAATTTTGTGTTATTTATGTCAATATATAAATGCAATGAGTAGTTAAATATTTAAGAAAATTTAAATTAAACTTAATTTTTAATTAAATTTAAATTTTTTTTCAGTAGAGTTAGTTATCAATGATACTGCTCGTGAATTAATAATCCAAATTAATAATCTATAATATTGGTTGTTATTTCTATTTTTTTCTATATTTCATTTCATTTCATTTTCATTTCGATAAATATTATTTTAACAATAAGTATAATTTTTTTTTTTGGTGTAAATATATTTGAATCTTGCTTTATAATTTTTTCAAGTAATCTACATATGTTTATGGCGTTATCTATTTGTTTTCGTTATTTGATTTTTTTAGGAAACTTAAATAATAGTACATTTGAAAAATAGTTATTAATCTTAAAATTGTTCTACATTATATTTTGATGATGTTCCTTTTTCTTTTTATTTATTTATTTTTTCAAACGTTTAATTTCATCGTTCGAAACATTTAATTTTCTTTATTTAGTCGCATTCTGTCACTTATAAATAATGCAATAACCTTACAATTTAACTTGGAACTGTAAAGTTAAGCCGACTCGTAACGCCGATCGTTAAACAATTGCAACTGAAACGCAATCGATGCAACGCGTTACAATTCGCTGTCTTGTGAAGGCAACCTTAAAGTGCATCCGGAAACTGCAACAATTTCATTTTATGGACTTTCACGTAGACCGGCTGTTGCGAGCCATTTCACGGTTACAGCGTGAACATCCACGGTAGTGCCTTTTACGATTTACATTCATTTCCATATTGCATTTTCTTGCCCTTTACAGTACCGCGAGGAAAAACCTGATTGATTAATGACGCAATAAATAATCCAACGCGCAGCTTCGCGAGGGAATGAGGCATCGTGGTGCTTCCATAAAATCTTCTATTGGAAGAGCTTTCTACGATTTCTCTTTGAGAAGTATAATACAGTTCGCGTTGGAAATTAAAAAGATTTAGATATATCGATGCAATTAGAAACAGAATTGAACTCTTATATTAGATATTATATTAAATTGTAAGTAATACTGTATCAAGTTTCTAGGTTTTTAAAAATTTTTAATTATTTATAATCAATGATATCGTGATTAATATTTGCGATAATCGTTTCTTATATTCAAGACAATTTTTTTTTTTCAAAAAAGGATTTTTCATTTAATAAAACTTGATTAATGTTAATTTATATGATCTTTATTTTTAATGATTTTATTATTCAATTCATTTCTTGCTAGTTATTTTTAAATGTGATAATTCTTTGATGTGATAATTTTTAAATGTAATGTAATAATTGATCTTTAACATCAGTTCAAAAGTATATAAAAAATATAATATATTAAATAGTAATTATATTTTTTTACTTTTTCTATATGATAAATATTGTCAAAAGAATTCTTATATGTATCGGTCGTTTGATTACCAAAGTAATGTTTTTATTTAATTTTTTTCTATAAATTGTAATTATAATAATTTAATCTTACTTGTACTTGGAAACTTTTTCGAATTTTAAATATTTGCTTATTATAAGAATGATAGAAGTTTTTAAAATTGATAAAAAAATAAATTCTATGTTATGTATTAAAATATATTACGCAGATATTATTCTCTTATCTCATTAAAAATACAACATAAAATTTTTTTAAAAAAATGAAATAAATTGTGATTTTATAAAAAAAATATTTTAGGATGTGAGAAATTATAAATACCATCGTTGAAATTTGTAATAATTCTTTGAAGCATACAGAACATGATTTAAATATTTAAATTTAATATTTTATGTTTTACAAATATTATATTTTACAGATTTTATATGTTATCATTCATTTTATAAATACACCGATTGAATTATACGTTTTCATTTAGACTTTGATAAATGTGGATTTAGCTTACAAAAAATAATATAGTTTAATATCGATATTTTTTTATATGTCAATGTTTTTTTATAGTTTATATGTATCGTTATATAAACCGTAACGAAACTATGAATCTTGATAACGATTTTGTAACAGTGTCATATGAAAATCAACCTTAGTTGCAATAAATCTCGATTCGTTGCGTTGAAAGCAACTTTCTAAACATAAATCAAAGATAATATCGATAGTGCAATAATGTGTATCGTTGATTAATTATATTTATTGTATTTAAAATTTATAGATTTTCTTCAATTAGTTCAATTTTATATACATTATTGCTCAAAAGTACCAATATTTTTGGTACAATGTAATTTAATTAGAAAATTATAGAATTATAAATGGCAGAATAATAGAGAATGATGATAGAATATAATAATAATATTATATAATAATAATATTATATATAAATATATTAGATAAAATTAATAATTGAAATCTAATATAATAAGAAAATTAAGAAAATTGTATTTGAAATTTATAATTTATAGAATTTTTTTTTTTGTAAATGAATTGTTTTTTTTGGCTTTAAATTATTCAATTTTTAAATTATAAACTAAATGAAGAAGATTCTTCTGAATTATTTTAAACATTAGAATCTACAATTGTTATTTCAATTATTATTATCAATATTAATTAAATTATATTTATATTATCTATTAAATGCATGAAAAAATGGAGAATAATTTTCTATTAATTTTCTTATAAATTTTCTATTATTAATTTGTTATTTTATACATTTTAATTATATTCATATATTAACATTAGGAAAAGATAAGAATATAAGATATAGATTTTTATATTTGTTGTAATTAACATTAATGTTTGCTTTGACTTCTTGACTTAGAATCGAGTTTCCAAATATATTAACCTTTTGCATTCTTTAATTTTTTTTTTTTATCTAGCAACAACCCCTTAATTCATTTTCCAAAAAGGATCTAAAAAGAGGAGATCTTAATAAAGTATTGTATAAAGTATTACAAATTTTTTTTTTGAAAGAAAAAAAAAACATTTTAAATTATTTTAGAAACTGCGTTGTATGATATCGAGTCTAGTTCGACATTGCAGTTGGTGTAAGAAATGTGATGTCGAGCCACACTCGACATAGGAGTTAACATCTGAATATATTAACACGTGTGTACTAATACTGATAATAATAAGTACATTAAACGCGACGCAACAGCAACGTTCCGATTATCACGATTTCGATCCCCGTGCAGTGCATCCCCTTCGTCTCCAGTTTGTCCAATTCGCTTTTAGCTTTCGTTTTTCCCCCGGATAATCGTCCGGCAAGTCCGGATCGAGAGTGTTTTGATTCGCGCCACGTTGAACAGCGAGGTTAGAGAGAAGAGGGAGAAAGATATAAAGGGAAAGAAAGAAAGAAAGAAAGAAAGAAAGAAAGAAAGAGAGAGAGAGAGAAAGAAAAGAGCCGGATAAAAGTGAATCGTAGATCTTGACTCACGACTCACCCGGTCTCCTGTTTGTCCGCCAAAACCTGTTGCTGGCGTCCTCCTCCTGCTCGTTCCTCTGCCTTGTGCGCGCCTTCTATTCATCCACCGGCCCCTTTTTCTTCCGACGAAAGCAAAAATAGTGGTAAGAGAAGAAAAAGGCACGGGGCAGAATGCACGGAGCCGGGCGTGGAACGGAGACCGAAAGGTCGGGCCAGAGACGGTGGAAAAGGTTGCGAAAGGAGAGAAGGCGAAGGAAAGGAGATGAAGGAGGATGGAGGAGAAAGAGAGAGAGAGAGAGAGAGAGATAGAGAGAGGGGAGGGGGGTGGGGAGAGGGTTCCGAGCGGAAGTTGTACACCAAGTGTACGTGTGCAGTCCTGCCGCAGGTGGTACGACGGAACGCAAGGTCGTTTCGATATTATGTAATGCAGAGAGGCAAGAGAGTGCAAGGATACGGCGAGGATCAGCTCTCGACCTCCCTCGGTTGCCCCGGAGGGGCCCCATTGTCTTTGGAATTCGGGACAACGTTGAGAGATCATCGTCGAAAACCGAGAAAAAAACCCTTCCCTTCCCTCCCCCCTCCCGCCTACGTCCAGCGATTGCATCCCCCTGCCTACCAAGCGTTTTCTTTGCTTCTTGCATGTCTGCAATTTCGATTGTTTATCCGTAGGGCTTTGATTTTAACGCTCGCATACTGTACGCGAAGGATTCCAGAGGTATTGGCGTATTGATGCATATATTTCGGATCGTATTTTGTTTATTCGTTATTTTATAACGAGCAATCGAATCTTTCTATGTTTTATATGAATTATTTTTCGTTTTATTGATAACAAAGTAAGAAACAAAGTAAGTAATTATTTAAGAATTTTGGTGTACAAATAATATTCAGTTCAATATTATTTTATTGTGATGTATAGGTTTTTACAGTTTGACTTATGAATCACAAGAAGCAAAGTAAGTGACAATTTTTGGAAAACTATTTTGTTCCCTAATTTTTGTCAATAAGTGTATATAATAATTACGATAATAATTATTTTAATATCGATGTTAGGCACTTTATATTTAAAAGAATAAATAAATATTTGATATACTTTTAAATATACTTTGATAAATTGATATATCATAAATTGAATTGACAAATTGACTTATTATTTTACTTTGATACTATAAAAATATGAAAATAAATAGGAAAATAAAGAATAAAAAAAATACTTATTTATATAAATTCAATACAAATATTTCTTGCTTCATGAATCATCACAATATAAAGAAAAAAAAAAAATACACCACAATTTAATTTTCTCTTTTCAATTTCAATCTCAAATCTAAATTATCTCTATTTAATTACAAGAATACCAATTTCTAATCCTCTTTCATTCTCTACAGTAAAGGTTTCTTTACAAGTCAATCAGTTTATCAGATATCAAGGGACGTCCTCGAAAGACTTGCGAGTTACTTTCACGATCCATGCTAGCTTCATAAGCTTTATCACGTTTATCTTACTTGTTCATCGAGCCACGTCCACTCGAATTAACATTCGTCTACGTGCCCCCACGTCTATGGCATCGTAATCGCAATGGCTTCTCTTCTTTTTCCTCTGTTGTCGCCGATACTGGTGCGTCGGCCACGGTTGAACGATGGAAAGTTATGCGAAAAAACGTGCAATCTTCATCTACGATCTTGGTTCATTGTCATGCCAGTTTATGCAGATATGCCGATTTTTGCTGGTTTTGATCGGCCTGCCCGCTTCACGGCATCGTGGTGGATTCGCATCTCCATGCTCGAATGATCCTTAGGGCTCTCTCTGCCAATTTCTTGGGAAAGGATATCCTGGTTCCCTTCACGCTTGTTCACCCACTGGAAATTTTTCGGTCACGCATTTTCATTACACACCGTTTAATAAAAGCGCGGAGCGTGATGAGCCGATCCTCGGATAAAGCGGCGAGAACTCTTCCGCGCAATTATAAATCACAATCGTGGGCAATTAATACATCAGCCATAGATTAACAGTATTCCGGCCGAGGTGTAAGGTTATGGGTTATAGCAAAGATCAACCACGATAAATTTTCATTGTCTTTCGTTAATGCAAACGTTTATTTTCCACGTTTTTTTTTTTCATGGCTTTGATAATTTCTTCATGAGAAGAATGCTCGGTTAATTTTTTGTAGTAAGCTTGAACCTTAATATATAAGATGTATTTTATATTATGATAGATTAAGCGAATAGACTCGTTTTTATTATAATAGTTTAATAGTGAGATTATATATGGGTAATTAATGATATATGGGTAATTATAAAAAATATTGAATTGTAACAGGAAATTATTATTGATTTTGGTCTTTAAATTTCAATATTTATTTTAATTTTAAGTGAAATTTCAGCATTGAAATTGAAAAATAATAATTGTATTAATAATTTTTTATATTTTTTTTAAATTTTAAAAATATTTTAATGATAGGAAGACATGATTAAATTGAAAATAATTTATAAAATATATTTATATCATATACTCGTTGTAGAAAAAAATTTTTCTGTAAGTTTGATTAATATTTTTCTGATTAATTCTATATTTAGTTCTTATATGGTAATTATAAAATAATTTTATGGTATTTATTAACATTTCCTTTTGATAGAAAAGTGTTTGAATCGAAATTAATTCACAAAAACAAGATTAAAATTATTTTATATTAATTTTAATATTATAAAATCACGTAATTATTAATATTTATCAAATGTTAAATATATCATACTTTTTGATTAAATATTGTCAGAAATGTTCGCAATACAATACATTCATTTATAAATGTTGAATTATTATTATATTTTCATTTCTGAAATTTATATATTATTATTATTATATATTCCATTATTTTTTACACGTTTCTCGAAATCGTATTACTTCAAATTTTTTTATTATACCTGCATCCGCGAAAATGGTATACAATAATGGATATTGATAAAAAAGAAAAAAGAAGCAATTATATAATCTTCTGTGGTAACTCAGGTATCTCGCAATATAGTGTAAAAAAATGAACAAAAGAACTGATACCAATCACTTAAAATTTATACCTACTTCGATTCGCGTCTACTCCATAAATTTTATGAAAATTACAAGAGAAAATTTTTAACACTTTTCTTCAACTTTAATTTTATGTTCTTGTACTTTATATAATTTTATATAGCGTATCCATAAAGTAGCTTGGATACTACTTTTAACAGATTCATAATTGCGCCCTTTATATCTACCTGGGCGTGTATCACGCCATATATCCATTGTATTTTTTATATAAACTGGTTTTATTTATTTCGTATCGTTAACAATAAGTATCAACCGAGCCTATTATTTAGTTATCATTATCTTCATCCGCGATTTGATGTGATTATAAATTTGAATCAGATATTTTACAATCATCTTATACATCATACATATGTTGATGATATTCGTTTATTGTTTTAATCTATTTATATTTAATTTACACTTGATAGGAAGATTATTTATATTTATATCGTTCTCGTGGTAAATTAAACAACTAAATTAATATTTTTGTATCTCGATGAAGATTGGTGCTTACCAAATTTATGTTTCTTGTGTTTTTGAATTATATTTATTAAATCGAGGTATGTGGTCGTAATAAAAATCATGAAAATTTTAAATCTCGTAACCAAATACAAAGTGGCAATAAATTTATAACATATATAAAAGATATAACGAATTATAATATATTTTTAATTTTTAATTTTTTATATCGATAAATTATATTGGTATGCATTAAAGATAATATTTAGCTCATGAGAAAAAATCAAAAATCAAAATCACATCATCGTGCAAAATATATTTAAATATTTTTAAAAAATTGTAATTGCAATTAAATAGATTCTTCTAAAAAAAGTCATTCTCAATTTATGTATTATTTAATTTATTTTATTTATATCATAGTTGAAGGATTTAATTTTTAAATTGAAGTTTTATTCAAGTTTCTATTGATAATGATTTGGAAACTTATTACAAAATTTTAATATAAATGAATTTTATCCCTTCTATTTTTGAAAAAAATATTTTTGTTCCACATCTTTATTCAAATGAAAATAATATCAATTGAATATTGGTGATGCAAAACTTCAAAACTTCTAACCACTTTAATTACAATAATCGAGCTTGTAAACATTGTGCAAACTTCGAATTGAATTATTGTCAACGAAGATAAAATCGATGAATGTGGGATGTTGAACAACTCCCTTGGAAATTCTCTCAATGAAGAAAGAATTGATTTCTCGAGGACAAACAGATATATATGCACATATACAGTGCAAGACAAAAGCATTCATACATTATCTTATAAAAAAATTTGAAAATTTTGATTTTAATGAAAATTTATGCATATATACAGCATGGGTCATATTTTAACAGAATATTATTATTATAAAGTAAAATTAACTTTTAAAATTTCAGCATTTTTTCATATTTTAGATAAAAATTTTTAAAATTTCAGCATTTTTTCATATTTTAAATAGAATTTTACTTGGAAATATTTTTTGCAATTAGATAATAGAGCACTAAAATATTTTTGTAATTTAAAGTTTCTTGCATCATTATAAAATTTTAGATTTAAAAAAATCTATTTCACTATTCACTAAAAAATATTATTATATTAGCCATTGCATTCTACATGTAAAAATTATAAGTAGTAATACAATTTATAAATTAAGTTCTTTGTAAGATCTTTTCTTTCTCATTATGTATATATCTTCTATAAGAAAATGAAAAGGTGGGAAAGGATCATTGTTTATGGCATTGAATCTGGTTTTTTGTAACTTTATTATAAAGGATATACTTGACTCGTGGCCAGACTTTGTTCAGACACGAGGAATCCTTGGTACGTAGACCTACATAACGCTTGAATACATATATGTCTTTAATTTGCACACTAGTATTGCGTACTAATTTATGCATATACAAAAGTATGACATCATCAAAATCAATCTTCCGCTAAGTCGGTGTTGATTTGAATGTGTTCAAAAAAAAAAAAAGAAGAGAAAAGGAATAAAATATTAAAATAATGTACGAATACTTTTGTGATTGACTGTAAGCAATTGATTAAACACTTCAAGCAGATATATAGAAGGCGTGACGAATAGATTTTGGAACGTCATCCATTTCTACGAATCCTGTTTTATAATCGACGATCTTCCTAGACCGTTGATAATCCGATCCACGTGGCTCGATTAGGCCACGTCCAGGGCCAGGATGATCCGAGTTCCTCTTCTCTAAATTAAGCAACCGCTTCCGACGTGCGTCACTCAAACGTCGAAATTTCCAAAGTCACTGACGAGGTATTCTTTAATCTCTCTTCGAGTCTTCCCCTCGCTAGTTCTATTTAACACACGCATTCCCTTTCTCTCTCTCTCTCTCTCTCTCTCTCTCTCTCTCTCTCTCTCGCAATACGGGCTAATTCTCTGGGGCAGCATGAATGCCTGTTTCACCGTGTGGCGATTCAACGTGGGCGGCAGGGCATGGAAGGGTGGTGGTGGGATGGAGGAAGGGAGGAGGCCTGTCCTCCTTTGCACCGTGTTGTTTTGTAACGCGAAGAGGGAATGCTAGGAAGGACTGACTGGAGTGAATGGAGAACGCATAGGATTTATGGTATGCTAACGGATTGGGAGAACGGGGAAGAAAGAGAGAGAGAGAGAGAGAGAGAACGGGTAAAGAGACAGACTTTGCCAGACGAGGAAAAAGAGGTGGTGTGGCGGCTGCGAGGAGGAGGAGGAGGAGGAGGAGGAGGAGGAGGAGGAGAAAGAGGAGGAAGGAAAAAAGGGTAAAGAGGGAAGTTATAGCGGTGCGTTTCGTAAGGGGCGCGGGAGGCAACAGGTGGGAACCCACTGTCACAAATAAATCCAACACAAACGTCCCTGCCGTCTAGACGCCGATCCGCTGACTAACCATGGATACCAGATTATCGCGCCGCTTATTTTCTCTCTCTCTCTCTCTCTCTCCCTTCGCTTTTCTCTCTTTTTCTCCCATCCCCCTCATCACTTCCCTTTTCTTTTTCTCTTCTCTTCTTTTGTTTCTCCTTCTAACCCTGTGTACGTGTAGCAGGCTCTGTAGCCGATCGAGAAAGAGGAAACTGGGGGAGGAGGGGGGAAAGAGATAGAATCCTCTCGGGGGATGATGGTGCATGAACGGAGCCAGAGAGAGCGTGCTACATACGGAGAATAGCGATAGGTTGCTTGGAGAGGAGAGAAGCGTGAGAAAGATAAAAAAGGCACGGATAGAGATAGAGGCGGACAGAGACGCCTCGCTCGTAAGGGATCAGAGATTGTGCAGGTGTCGTTAAACACTCTCTCGAGCGTAAACGCGCGCCTCGCATGTAACGCACCGTTGCGGAGATAGGTGCACCGCTTGGCATGCGGGTGCATCGTCAGATTGGCCAGCCATCGGTGTCTGCACACTGCTGCACATAGCGCCACAGATTACCTGTTTACTCGACGGAATCCTCTCTTTTTTCCTTTCTTTTTTTTTTCTCTCTTTCTCTCTTTCTGTCTCTCTCCTCCCTTTCTTCATTGCCTAGGGAACAGATACCCGCATATTCGGTTTTGCTCGCGAATCCGCGTAAACGATCCTCTTTATTAGCTTTTGTTTTCATGTTTTACTATTTTTCGCTGCGGTTTCCCTTATGCTTTGGATGATATTTATCGTTTCGCGAGCGTCAAATGGCAATCTCTGGTGTAAAAAAAGGTATATGGATATATACCTATATCGTCAGATATATCGTTGATTTACACTTTTTTTTTTGTAATATAAAGTAGCAGAGAAAGCTGTAGAAGAACGATTCGCGATGAGAAGAACACGTTACTATGGAAAATTTTGTTACGCGGCATTGAACTTTACGGTCATTGAGATATTTGCTTGAGGTTTCTTTAAGAATTTTGATACGAGATTCAATGCATAATATTCTGAATAATTTAATAAACGAGTTGTGTTTTTATTTAATTAACAATTTTTTAAAAAGATAGATATATCGAAGGTTCTTTAATTTAATTTTCATGCTTTTCTCGTGAATGGTTTTGTGTAACTTTGTGCACTTATTTTCCGCTATTATTCCTATTTGAATTTACGACAGGTAAGAAAGAGTTTTCCTTCCAGACGTGCATCGAATCTGTGCTCACTACGTGAACGTAATACAGCCCTAAGTGCTTGTGAAATGAAGGGGATCGTATCGTATTATAACGCAATATTCTCACGTTGCAAATATTTTAATCGGAGTACTGAAACGATACTATCGAAACATTAATTACGTTCTGTGAATGGTTTATATCGCATGATTCAATGTATTTCCGTTATAGAACGAAAGTAAATTTATGTACCAAGGATATAAAACTTATATTACAGAATAAATTCTCTTTCTCTTCTGTTTCCTTTTTTTCTATTTCTAAAAGCTATCTATACGTAAAAACTTTAATATATCGTAAAATTAATAAATACGATAAATTATAATCTATTTCGATTTTTTATTGATTTAAAAATTAATTGGATAATCAAGCGGGTTTAGAATAAAAAATTTTAAATGAATGAAATTTATTAAAATTTATGTTGATTGAAAAGAATAAACTCCTATATAGAATTAATTTTATAGTATTTAATTTTACATATTGATTGATATTAAATAGGAAAACTAAAATAGAGAACTTTAAATTAAGAAACTTAATTCAAATTGTTATTTACAATTCAACTATCCCAACTTTTATTTATCGAATAACGCAATATATAAAACATTTGCCTTTACAAAGCAATTTCATTACACGAGCAAACCTATTCACAAGATTTAATGATTCTTATTATTATCAATTTGTATACCAAACTATTATTAAAACAAAATTTTTTTGAAACGATCTAATGAAAATCTATCTATATTCGAACAACTCAACCAATATATCAACAATTCTGAATTATTCGAAAACGATCGATCAATCAAAGTCGAAAACAAAAACTGATCCAAAATGGTTCTTCGAAACAAAATTGGAAACAAAAATCCATCCACATTTCGGATTTAGAGAGATTTAAAAACACCTATAATCTGTAATACCTATCAAAATAAGAATGATCGATCGATCAAAGTCGAGCAAAATCAGGCCAAGATTATCGTTCGAAACGATCCAAAGCAAATCCTTCGCACAGATTTGCGAAGGAGCACGACAGTTGGACGCGAGCAGGATGTGGCCAGGGCAAAAAGCGTCCACTGTCAGAGATTAGCGAAAAATGCGGCGGTAAAAAGCGAGTAATAGGCGAGTTGATCGCTGCGTGTTCGAGATCCAGCCATGGTGCACGGATACTCAAGGGAGACGGAACGTAGAGACGGAACGAAATTAACCGGAGCTCAGCCAGGAGGAACCGGACGCGACCGCGTAATGCTGTGCACACAGGAGGGCTGCACACGTGCGCGCATAACCACGTCGTCAGTTTAACAGTCTGTCCAACTGTGTCTGTACACCCACGTACATATGTATACAGTCGGTCGCAAAAATGTCGGGACACCATTGCCAAGGAAATTCGTCTAGCCCGAAAATTCTGATTTTAATGAAAGTTTATTTGTGTATTTTGAGCATAATTGATTACGTGGAACAATAATTTTCCAGAAATCTCTTCGATGAGGAAGTGAAATCGATCTCGAAAACTTCATATTTTTGAATATGACAATTTTGTATGAATTTTCTTTAAGCAGAATAATAGAGCATTCTAAAACGATTTTGCGATTCAAAGCTTTGCTTTATCTTTAGCATATATTAAAGATGTATTAAAGAAATAAGAAAGCAGATTGGAATTTGAGAGTAAAGTATTCTGATAAAAAAATTATTGCATATACGTGTAATTCCCATTTAAAAAAAGAAAATATTATTCTTCATCATTCCAGTGTGAAGAAAATTATCAAACAAAATTTGGAATCAATCAAGGATTGATTTCATTTCTTCGAAGAGATTTCTGTCGATAAAAAATTCGCTCCATAATTCGTCTTAAACGCAGATTCGCAAACAGATTTTATTAAAAGTCAGAATTTTCGACGAATATTATTCTTGTGATACGATGTCACAACATTTTCGTGGTCGACTGTATGTGTACGTGTGCTCGCGTAATACATCCGTAACGTTAGCCAGGCTAGGAATCCGGCAGCCAGGAGCGGTCGATCGGTCTAGACGAGGTGTGCGTCCATGCCGCCGACACACAGGCGTACATTGTCCGAACAATCGACCAGACCCGACATACAAATATGTACAACGAGAGATCTATTAATTACAACCAGCAGCAGCCGGCTCTGACCGACCGCTCTCGGTGGATCCATGGACGTGTACATCATCATACCAAGCCAGAAAGAACGTGATTATTGCGCGTGATTGAAAGTCCCTTTGACTCCTTTTGATGAAATAATTGATTAAATGATTAAACGTTGCTGATGATTGTCACAATTAAAGAATGCGCTTCAAGCTCAAGCGGTTTCGACCGAGGATCAATGGGTTACTAAACAAAGAATTATTCGTTTATTTAATTCGTGCTCTCGATGTTTGATTGCCTGCCACTGTTGAACAAGCTGCTTGCGATAAGGTTAATCCGAAGGATTAAGCCTTGTCAATCGATTGTTCCTTTTTTTTTTTTCTTTGATTTTGGTTTTGATTTTGATTTTGATTTTGATTTTGGCGAAAGTTTGATTTGTAGTTTGGACAGAAGTTAGCAGAAAGATGATATTTTTGATTTATCTGGGTAGGATTAGAATTTTTGTTGGATATAATAGGTTTAACAAGTTTCTAGTTTGTATATAAAGCATATGGTATTTTTGAGAGAAAAAGATCATGGTAGAATGATTTTATATCGTATAAGGAATTTTATGCAATAAAATGATGATAGAATCTCTAATACATTGGAAAGTTAGAAAGAAATCATGAGATAAATTAAGAGAAAGAATAATTGTCATAGTAAATGAAATTATTTATATTTCTTTTCACATGATATGCAACTCACTTTCTATTCTGCTATCTAACATTAAAACAAATAAATTTTACTTTTCCTTCTTTCTCTTTTAATGAAAGAGCATCAATTATATTTCTTTAAAAAAAAAGGTAAAATTATATTAAACAATACATGTTTTATAATTCATGATGTTTATTATGTTACATGTAATAAATAAATAATATAGACGATGACGATTACATATTATAAATTTATATCATCATCATCATTATTATTATTATTATTTAACGATACATCATCTTATTATATTCGTTATTATTATAATTATATCCTCGCTTATATCTGGAAATCTTACTATAATTACATTATTACCTATATCTTCATTAATTACATATCATTCTCTTCGACAGGAAAGATTCATATTAGAAACAAAATTCCAATACTACTACTCTACTCTAAAGATTAATTATCTTCGAATAAATTATATAATAAAATCGTGAGATCTTCTTAACAAAAGAAAGAAAGAAAAAAATCCTTTGTCATTTCTTTTTACATTTTAACGATTGAAATTAACAATAAAATTGCCTCGACAATTTATCATTCGATTGACATTAACAAACAAAATCAACAATCAAAATTATACAAAAACATTATACATCAACTATAACAATTTTATATAAAATTATTAAAGAGTCACTTCCATTTCACCGGATAACTATCCATACTATCCTCTTCCTCCCTATACCCCCCTCCCAATAAGTAATCCAAACCATCCAAGAACCCGTACCGTGGAAAATACCTATCGAAATACGTCCGTTTCCTTCGGCGTGCAATGATGACGTTAAACGACGTGTACCCGTCGGTGCTTCCCATCGCGCGGATGATCGTCGCGATCAATCAGATCGGACGATCGAAAAAAAGATCCGCCCCCCTGCGGCCCCGGTCTGCTGCCGCCGCGATTATTCCCGGTTAGATACGTTGTTGAAACGCCGTCTCGTCGGAGGTGCATATCCTAGTGGTGGTCGAAGTAGAAGCGACGTATCACCCGCACACATCGCACGCGATAGGTCGGTCCTCCTATCGCCGCCAGACGGCTTCCGTCTGGGTAAACACACCGACGTGGCGAGCAGCCTGGCTGGCAGGGCTTACCGACTACCTAGGGACATCCATCACAGGATTATCGCGCGACCATGCTCGCGCGCGGTCAGGACGTGCGGCCTCTCTCTGTGTCTGCTCTCCATAAAGCCGCCAAAGCGTGCATGTGCAAGCGGCCGCATGTAAGACTACGCCTGCCCGCCTGTCTGTACAGAGGTTCGACGATTCATCGGCGTGTACGGCGTTGAACTTGGGCTTGGGATTGACCGATAAAGTGGTCGAAAGAAAGGAAGGGAAAAAGAGGGGAACGAAGAAAGGGATGGAGAGGGGGGATTGAAGGGAATTAAGCGGCGGAGTGGCATCATCATGAAGATGTGATTGAATTTATACGATTCTTGAGGGAGGAAAAGAGGAAGGGGGAAATTGAGGGGGTTGGGGGTGAAGTGGTAATGAGGCTTGTTAAATATTAATTATATTATTTTTTTTTTAAACTTTGGTATTATTTCTCTTTCAAGATTTATACGAATTTTGCAATTCTTCTTCAATTGGTATTTAAAAATAGATTAATCTATTAAGAGACGATGTTACGGCGTTGTATTTTTTTAATAAATTCGAATAAAGAATATGCTTAAGAAGAAGAAATGTGAAATAAGAATGTCAATATAGTAGTTTAAAAATAAGGAAACAATTATATTTTGATTAAAATAATTTTAGAAAGTGATTTAATTTAATATTTTTATTTAATAAAAAAAATCAAATAATTTACATTGAATGAAATTAGAAGTGATAAAAAAAAATAATTAAAAAAAGTGAATAAATATATATATAGTGATAGGAAATTGGCCGGCCATTGATGTCTGAATCTACTAGTCGCAAGAATCATATTCATCTCGTCTGTATTTATTAATATAATTTTACCATTTAATCTTGTAATAAATAATTTCGAATAAATATTAAGAAATTTCTATTCTTCTTCTTTCGTCGTCTTGTCTTCATTATAATATAAAGGAAGGAAAAGGCAAAATAAGTATAACGCGAAATGCACCGTGACGAAATGTAAAAAACGGATGTAAAAAAAAAAAAAAAAAANNNAAAAAAAAAAAAAAAAGAAAAAAAAGAAAGAAGAATGTAATGAAGTATATGAAGAGGAAAGAAGCTGAAAGATAATAAAGCAGGACATTGCAGTAATATCGCGTCGAGTTTGGTCAGGATGTGCGGCATCTCTGTGTCTGCCCTCCATAAAGCCGCCAAAGTGTATATGTGCAAGCGTCTGAATGCTGCATGTAAGACTACGTCTGCCCATTTGTCTATATGCTTGTCTAGGACGGATGCACATGCATGCGTATGCATTCTGCGAACGAGACATATGAATGAACAAGCGACTGGCAACGATCTGTTACCTCGTTTCACAAACGAAACCTCTGTCTGGCCTGATTTATTCTGTTACGTTAATTGTTTCATATTTTTTAATGCACGGCAATAATTGGTACATCGATATGAAAATTTGATTTTTAATTTAGCATTATTTTATTTACACAATAATATAAAATATTTTACGATATTATACAATTAAATTAATTAAATTAATTCTTACTATATATCTGAGTTTAATTAGAACTCCATTAAGAATTTATACGGTATACGATTGTTGTACAAACCTTTAAAATTTCTAATTAATAATTATCCAAAAAAATATCAGCGAGTAATTACATCGTTTAAACGAGTCTTAACCCAGAAGCATGGATCGGTGTGTTTCCAGTGAATTCTCACGTATACACGTAGACGAAGAAGTTGAAGCGCGACGAGAACTGGCGGTGGTGACGAGGACGAAGGTACCTGCACCTTAGTTTATCTAGTTTAGTCTAGCAAGTCCAGAGTCTATAGACGACCAAACACTAATTAATTCTGTGCAAACATGCCGCGGCTCAGCGACCAAGAGATCGTTGGCTCCGATGGCTGCGCAAGAACGTTCCTCCAAGAGTGGAGGATCCGTGGAGTTCCTGCCGTTTCATTTTGGACTCGCTTTCGAGTATTTGCCAGGGAAAACGTTGACCGAAAGTAATTGGCCCACATTTTCCGAGTACACGGCTTCCGCTCTTGCTGCCTTAAGTTATTTCAGTGCACGCTTCACGATCAGCGTCGCTTTTAATTCGATCTACTACTTGGAGAGGGTGTTTTCTTATTTCTTTTGTAGGGAGACCGCCCTCTTCGAATAATTATAGAGGGAATTATTTTTGACGAGATGAAATTTTCACTTAAAATGACGAAAAACGCGATCATTTTATCGAGATAATTTATCTTTGTAATCGCTTGTCTATTATTTTTATTATATGCTCTTATATTTTATCTTTTTTGTAAAATAAAAAAAGAACGACTTATTATAAGCTTGTCAAATTTATTAATTTAATTAAGTGCATTACTTCGATCGAATGATTCGTGATAATTTGCATTAATTTGAATAATAATTTGGAAAAACTATCTTTTTTTGTTGAATATTATTACACAATCTTCAAAACAACATTTCGAAATTAACAATTCGATATCTAATACGTCGAAATTTCCCAATAAGATAATTTTTATCGTAAAATATATAAAAATACGGAATGCATTAAATTTTAAATCAAATATAAATTGAAATAATTTAATCCAAACTATAAATAAATCTCTATTCCAACAATATCGCTATATAGAGGAGAATAGATCCAATCAGATCCACATATCTCATTCATATTATTATTTTTCCATTCGCTAAAACCAATTCTGAAAAGAGCGAAAAAATAATCACGACTCTCCCCCACCCCCTCTGTCACAGATCGAAACGCGCCTCGTTCATTCAATTTTCGCCGTTGTCACCCACTTCGACATCCGAGCGCGTTACACAGAGGCTGTGGTGGAGGAAAAGAAAAGAGAGCTTCGACAGAGGTTGAAAGCAGTCGAAGGAAAAGCGTGATGGAACAGAGAGAGAGAGAGAGAGAGAGAGAGAGAGAGAGAGAGAGAGAGAGAGAGAGAGCGGGGGCGACGTTTATTTCTACAGGTAACACAGAGAGCGCCGCCTCCTCCGCCACCACCGCCACCGCCGCCTCTGGCAGACATAGTGGCGACGTTGTAAACGAGCAAAGTTTCGAACCCAATATGCTGTCTCCGCGCTCCGTAGAGCCCATATTCAACCTGTCAAGGTGCGGTGCACGTGCGTCCGCGTCTCGCTTCCCGGTATGCCAGACGGGTAAACCGGGACAAACTTTCGAACTGGCACAGACCGTCTGGCACCCTACCACCTACCGTCGGCGGGGCCCGCGAATTCTCAATATGTTATTGTACCACCGCCACCGTTTTATCTGTGGATGCCTCTCCGACTTGCAACGGAACGAACGAACGAACGAACGAACGAACGAGCGTTGTCGGTGTCTGGCTCTCTCTGCCCACGGAATTTCCTTCCTCCTCGACCCCCTCCCCTCCCCGACCCGGTCGGCTGAAAGTTCAAAGGTGGTGCACATGCACCACGCTGCGCCTCGATTCCGGCCGAGATGTCTCCTTTCTCTCGGAAATCGTTGATTCTGACCGCGTATTGCCGCCGTTGGGCGGCCTGGCTTCTTCCTTGCCTACACGGAAACCTCCCTCCCGATTATAATCGGCCGAGTGAAATTTGTTTTGGAGGGAAATGGAGAGAATGGAGATTTGGAAGATGCTTTCTTTTTTTTTTTTTTTTTTGTTGGACGATTGTATTATATTGTTCTTGATATACGATAAAATTCGCGTATTAGGAAGAGAGGAAAGATTTATAAAGTAATTGGATGGATGAATTATTTTGAGGGAAAGTTGGAAATGAAATGAAATGAAATGATGGGATGCAGTAAAGATATAGCGCGTGGATAATAATAGGTAGGATTGTAGATGTTGCATACGATTTATATATCTTCTAATTGGTAATCACGGTATATTGCCTCTGCTTGTCATTTATCCAATTGACCTATTTGTCTATTTTCCATCTATTTTTAGCTCTCGCTTTGACATCGTGCATCGTTTTCGCGTTTCCTCGTTATGAATTTCCTAGTTTTATTGTTCGTTCTTTATTTTCGAAGTATATATTATTCTCTTCATCGTTGACATTGAAGTTATAAATGAGATTATTTAATGATGTTGCATATATTTAAATAATATGTGTTACAACAAGGCGCTTAATAAAATTGATAAAAAATTAATTTCAGATATTCGTATATTTCGTAACAAAGTGTATATAAGTATAATTTTATTTAATAAGGGAAGAATTTAATATTGACAATTAGAAAGATTAAAATTTCGAAAATGAAAAATTTTATCTCGATAAATAAATTGACAGATAGATGAAAAAGATATATTTATAAATAACTTATTAATTATAGTGGAAATTTCGATTAAAATAATTGATTTCTTTTCGTTAAGGGAGGAAATCAATGTTCCACTTTAATCATGGAATAAGATTTTATCATATTAACATATTTATCTATCTCGCGTCGTATAATCTTTAGAAAATTTAAAACTGTCGAAAAATAAATTTCCAATCTACGTTTAATTATTATCCAGTTAGAATCCTCATCGAATTATTATTTAAAAATCTGATGGCTAATGCCTCCTCGATCCTCGAGTTAAACCTGGATTCATAAAGCAAAGAGTTTTCTCATAAAGTAAGTATGATATCTGGGTCGCGACATTCGAGAGACGATCGATCGAACACGATGGAAATAATTCAATGATCGAACGTCGTTCGGTTCACTTGGCCGTCTATGGGTTATATTACGAGGCTGGTTCTCGGTTCAGCCACCGATTTATGTCTGTCTGCATCGTATATAAGAAAACGTGTCGTGATGCTCGATCGTTCTACAGACACTTTTAATCCGTTTTTAATAAGTAATCCGGGTATCATTGTCTCGACCATCTGTCCATCGTGAGCAGTTGGTAAGTTTAGACTTCGACGGTCGATGGCCTGTGTATTTGCTGTCTCTTTAAGAAATCAAAGGCAATTGGAGGTTTTTCGTGTCTTTTTATCTCGTGGAGAGATCGGTAACAATTCTTTTTTTATTTTTAATTTGTACGATATTAATTTGAATTATCTATCGTTTTCTTAAAGTTAAACAATTTTGAAATTTAGTTACAATACATTTGCTATTATTTTATATAGTACCACTTCAACTTTAGAACTTTATTATTAAGAGAAATCAAAAGTTATGTCGATAATTTTAGAAATTGATAGAAAGGTTAATATTTTTAAAGGAATTATTTTTTTTAATAATATTAAATTAGTGCTTTTTTAGACGATTTCATAACCCGAAACAATGATATAATTCAAAATTACAAATTTTATTGAAATAGAAAAAAAACAATCTTACTTAGAATCATATAAATAAATTTCCATTCATATAAATAAATTATGAATTTCAAATTGAAAATTTTAATGTAATGTTCCTATACTAATTTTCGAGTTATACCATTGTTGCAACAAGAATGATCAACATTATGACTAACGCTATCATATCGAAGAGGATAATTTTTCAAACTGAATTGAAAAGAATCGGAAGCCAATGTCGGAAAATTATGTTACGGGGACTATCGAGATACTTGATGACACGTCGTTACATAAATGTTAGGTAACCGTTCAAAATTCATCAGGCGATGAGCCAACAGAAAAACTAATTCCGAGATAACATTTCGTCCGGGAAAGAAAGATTAATCATGTTCGTGACATAAATCAGGTAAAATTCGCGAGAATTCTATTGGCCGAGGAGATAGACGGACGAAAAGAGAGGAAAGAGTTGTGATTTGTTCGTCTTTTTTGCAAGTAACGAGAGAACGGACGAGCGAGCGCCGAGTTATAATATATATATATATAAAAGTAGTCTAGACAGGCCAGACGGATGCATCATCACCATCATCGTCGAGCGAGAAAGCGAAACTCGAGTCGAGCCGTTTTGCTCCTGAACGTCTCGCGAAATCGTCAATCGAGTAACGAGCGCTCATTTTACGCGCACGATAACGTGTCTGTCGCCCGATTATGATCTGTTCTCGTCTTTCCTTCGACGCCACTCTCTGCACCCTCTTTTCCAATTTCTCTACCCTCTCTTCTTTTCTCCTTCTACACGCCTCCTCGAGGGATCGCGGATGGGCTGATCGCGAGGACGTGATTCCAGCTGATGAGGGCTGTTTAATTGGATTGTGTGATTGTTCAGATGATCAATGGTTATTGGAACTACCGGTATAAATTAGAAAAAAGAAAATGGAAAAATACGTATAGAATAATAAATTTTTAATAGAAACTGTAACTGTTTATGTTGAGGAAATAAAATTTGCAAAAAGAAATGATAAACGTGAAAGAAAAATGATAAAATTATTTAATAAAGAAATTTTACATCGGATTTGCTTGTAAATGAAATATAATAAATGTTTTTAAACGTGTCGAATGAATACTTTTTCAAATCAAATGAAAATTTTTATTGTAAATAGTGTTATGTAAAATTTCATTTGTTTTTTCTTCTGAATATTTAAAGAATATACTTTTTATACTAGGTCAAAAATATTTTATTTATTAACGTTTATGTTATATTTCAATATACTGGAAATACTTTTTTTATTGCTTTATTCTTATTTGATACTTTTGAGAATAATCGTATTTAATACTTTGTCTTTTTAGAGAACTTAAAGACATTCATTTCAAATGCTTTAGAATTCATGATGATGAAATATATGAAGTACAAGATGATATTATAGATCTTGATTACTTTTGCTTTTTTCTCTTTAATAAATTAAAATAGATGAATATGTTAAAATATAATTTGTAAAATGGATGATTTTTTTCTTTATAAAATTCTTGTTTGTTAATAATATATAAATAATAAGATATTTATAGGATATTATCAGAATTTTTTATGTTCATTATATCACACTTGTGATATTTTAACATTTTGTTTCTAATATAGTATTAAAAAAAAAAATCAAATAATCAAGTGCTATAAATTATAAACTATATTAATTATTACTTAGGAATGCAATATGGAATTTTTATGATTTGAAAGATTTATAGAAATTTATCAAAACTTGTTCACACAGGTATTTATACATAATTTATAATGATATAATAATGTAGCAAGTTATGTTCAAAAGTATGCTCGACTTTATGAATCTTTTACACCGATTGTAAATTAATTCTGTATGGGCAATTTAGAAAAATTGAGCGGGACGATTAAAACGACAATTTCACGGCAAGAAAATTCTTAAAAATTAAAATACAGCGACCCAATACTTATCAAAACCGTGTTAATTATTATATTTCATCATTCCTTAGTTTACCGTTTCCTTAATGAGTTATTTCTGCTGCTTGGCGAATTCCACGTAGGCGAAAGTAAGAACACTCGACTCCGTTAAAGCCTGTAAACCATTCGCCTGTATTGCATTTTGCAGCTGCTTCAAACTTATAAACGAGGTTCTTTTAAGATACAACAAGTGGGCAAAGAAACCTTATGAAATGCATCTCGAGATTTTCCGAGGCGCTTGACTGTCTGTAAAACGACTGAGATTCCTTGTAATTCATACCAGTTAAGATTTATGGCGATAAATTCTATCCTCTTGTATTGTGCATCTTCGATTTCGTAATTTTTAATTACTTATCTTTAAATTTATTCTTTAAATAACTTACAGATACGATATAAATTAATTCAACGATTTTTAAAAAGTTTACTTGTAAACTGTTGATAATATTAAATTCGTTGTAACAAAATTTTTCATCTTTTCAAATTGAATGTTCTTATTTAATAGATAGATAATTTTTCTGAGATTCCTTGCAATTTATGGCGATTAAAGTTTATTGCAATAAATTCTACTTTATATTATACACTTTCGATTTTATAACTTTTAATTATTTAATGATTGATTTATTTAATTTATTTATACACGGAGTATAAATTAATTCAACGATATTTTAAAGAAAATTAAAAATATTATTATTTATGAACAGGATAATATTAAAAAAATTTTCCTTTTCCATCTTTTTAGTTAATTATTCTTATATAATTTCTTCAAAATTATAAATATATATATACATATTCTTCATAATTTAAAAATATTTGAAATAAAAAAAGGGTATCCCATCAATTTACATGTTTAATGCAGAAATTAATTTATCCCGAAAGAAAGTGATATATACCACGAAAAATTTTATTAATAAATAAATTTCATTTCCATATATATATATATATATATACACACAATAAAAATTTCACTTTTCTTTTATTCATATTTAAAATTTCATATTTCAGTTTTATTCCTTGCATCTTATTTGTCAATTTTATTATCATTCGTTTCATTCGTCTCTCCACCGGAGAGATGGAAATTCTTAGATATTTTTATCTGCAGCCAGATCGGACGTTGTTTTCGTGCTCCCGGCCGGAATCCTTTCCTCGTGTTTCCTTTTTATGCTCTTCCCATTCTTTCGTTTTCGTCTCTTTTCCTTTCAACCAAGTAAGTCAAGTGTCGACGAAGCTAGATAGGGCCTCATTTACAAGCCAGACAGGGGAGTCCACTTGCCCCAAATACGCGTCGAGAGAGGGTATTCTGCCCAGTGGTTGCGACTCAAAACTTAAAATAACCCTTCCTCGATAAGAGCCGACGCCGAATAATCTTTCGCCTTTTCCGTTCTTTGATTTCGTTTTTTTCTTTATATTCGTTTCGATATGGGTTGAGCATGGTTTAAAAAAAAGAAAAAAATAGAATTAGCACAGGAACAATCAGTAGTGAGTAATCGTATTTAAAAAATAGAATTGAGTATTATAATTTGATCAAAGATGGAGGTTTAGGGGAGAAGAGAGTTTACTTTATATTCGTTTTTATTAAAGTTGAAACTATGAGATGATAATTTTAGATAAAAATAACAAAATTTATAATAATTTATTGAAATATTAAATTGATTAGAAAATTCCATCCCTAAATTTTTTATCAGTATTTTATAGATTTGTAATTTTATTTCAGGATATTATTTCATTGTAAATTGTAGGTGAAAATGAAATGCATGAATGAAACGCTACTTATTTATAAATCATAAGATAAATCTATGATTTCTTTCATTTTTAATAGCATAGTATGTAACTTGATATAAATATCTTGCTATTACATACCTTGATATAAATTATGAATTTTAAACGTATATATTTTTTTATATTGATAATTTATAGCATTTTTAGCATTTTTCACATTCTCATTATTATTTTGAAATTGTGAAATTAATATCTATTAATATTTATCTAATTCTTTCCACTTTCGAATAATTAAGATATCTTAGAATTTTTTAACAAAAATAAAATAGTTATAATTTTTTCTATCTCTCTTCAATTTTATAAAAAATCCATCAAATATATTATGTAATATATTTGATTTATGAAAATTTAAAATTAATCTAGAAATATTTCATAGAAATAAATATAGAAACTTATTTTATTATTCTAATATAAAAGATATTATATATTTTTTTTCTCTTCTAGCTTTTCATTCTAAAATGTACATTCTTTTCACAGAAGATAGATAGATACAATTCTAAATAAGTATATAAATCATATCACAGTGAAAATTATGAATGGTTTGCAGTTTCAATTTTTTGGATTTCTTTAAAATATAACCTCTAGTGGTACGAGAGTAATAAAATAAATTCTTAAATTATAAAACTTTAATGCTATATTATCTTATTGCGAAAAATATTTCCAAGTCAAGTATTCAAAATATGAAAAAAATATTGAATTACGAGAATCGATTTCAAAGTAATGTCCTGTTAAAAAATGAATTATTTCAAGCATAATTTATTATTCTCTACATACACAATAATTTTCTTATAATATAATATGCATACAAATTTTCAGTCTCTCACTAAATAAATAATATCTCTATTCTTTATCTATCATTTCATAAAACACTCATTTCGTAAAAAATTTAACGAATACATCATACATTTTTATACAAAACCTGTCTTTCCTCCTCGTATCTTTTACATTTAAGAAAAATCCCTCTAATCGTTACATACCCGTTTATTATAATTAAATGGAATGAATAAGAAAGGATAAAAAAAAAAAAAAAGAAATAAGAACGCGTTTATGTAAAGCACTACGTGGGAAGAAAAATCCTCTTATCATGTATTCATTTATGCTCTGCTTGCAGGTATCTTTGACGAATAATCCGAGCAAAACCGGTCTCGGCGCGACCAGCGAATTTCCTACAATCGAGCTAGATTCTACGACGGAAAAGAAGCAGGCGTTATGGCGAAAGACTCAACAACGTTACAAAGAAATATCCGACCATGCGAAATAATTGCACCGTGAAAAACGCTCGATTTGCATTGCACGCGCTTTTTCATTCTCTTGCCACTTGGTAAGCGAAGACAATTACGTTCAACCGTAAAAATCCTATTATCCTGACACCAGAGATGAGAATTTTTTTTTTTTTTTTTTTGCAAAAAATGTTAATCCCTATTATTAGATTTTAAACGGAAGAAATATTGTATCATACATACGTCTTTGTTTAAAGTAGTTGAATTTTTTTATATTGATCGTAAATTGTACATAGAAAGAGAAATGCATAGAAATTCGAGCGAAATGATTGTAAAGAAGAGGAAGAAGAAAAAAAAGAAAAAATAATTGCGAAAAATTGTATTGTCCATCTTTATTACAAATGAAGTTTTGATGTATCCATAATTTTCTTTCTTGTGTGAATTGTGAATATTTCTGCAATAAAAAATATGTTATTATTGTATATATTTTTTGTTGTACAGTTGAGGACAAAAGTATTCGGTTTTTATTTAATGTTTAATGTATTTTATGAAAAATTGAAATGGGAAAAAAATAACTCGAAATCTATTTCTCTTTTTGAGAAATATTTGTTATTTTATCTTAAAGTAGAACTTTAATTGTTTAAAAATAAAATAGAAAAATGCAAAGTTAAAAACTGACTATCGAATAATTTTGTATCCAACTGTATGAGTTTATAATTATTCATTTAATTATATATGTGTTTAAATTCCAATTCTTACTATTAATAAATTAATAATAATAAGTCGACAACAAATGATTATAATAGATAAAAAAATTATTAATTATTTTAATTTAATGTTACTTGAATGAATTAATTCAAATAAAACATTGTCTGAAGATAATTTAAAATAATTTATCATATCAATGCGTAATTATAATATCAACTTGATTATTAATCACACGAAATCTTAATATACTATTGGATATTATTATTCGATTAAGATTATAAGATTTATATTTGTTAAAAAGATGATAAAATCTTTTGAAATTTACATATTGTAACAAAAATATTATTAATTTCCTTAAAACCTTAAAAAGTTGTATGTAAAGAATTTAGTTAAAGTTTTTCATGAAGATGAAATATATTATATATATTATGTTTCTACAAAAAAGAAAATATTATGAGGAATTACAGATATCATTGTTGAAAAATAATTTCTGGAAAATATAAATTTCTATAAAAGTTTTGCTTAAGTGAAGAAAAAAAAAGGTATATATATTATAATATTGTCAATTTGTTGTTTCTACATCTTCAATCAAATCTCGTATTAAATGCAAAGATAAAAACTATACAAATTATAATACAAATATTAAATTAAATATTTATTTCAGATACAAGAAACTCTAATATACATTATTCTGTATATATTTCTAATTTTTACACACGTGTTCTCAATTATTTTTACTACTTTATAAATATTTTAATTTACAAAAACCTTTTTCTAGAATGTCTGTATCATCGTGTGAAGTGCGAATCTTTTCAATGAATCATCATGAAAGATGCTATTTCCTATCATCATTAAACAGTTAATATCACCACAAAGGAAAGGATGTAACGAGAGGAAGATACACGTATAAATAAAATAATAGAATCCCGGATCGAAAACACGTACGGATTCGTTGCAATTGAAGCAAAGAAAGGCTTAGACTGTTCATTTCATCCCAAGATACGGTTCGTTTCTCTGGACACTCCGGTGCACCGGCGATATTTATAAAGCAAACTTCACGGTGCAAAGACCTCGGCGCAAGTGTACCGAGCCGAGCCGTAAGTTTAGGCCAAGCCCTTAACTCCTTCGGCACATCGTGCGGTTTTCATAATAAACTGCTTCCACCGATCCTCGATCTTCATTATTTTTACGACGCCGTGTGGCCAAGACGTTTGTCACGATTTCGAACCGGTCGCGAACCGGACGATGATTCTCGCTATGACGTTGTCTGATCGGTCTATTAACTTTTCTGGATGATTTAACGTGGAACGTTTTGCGGTCTCCACGAATACCATTTCATTCATTTTTATTAATCGAACGTTGATTTAATTTGAAACCAATTTTCTACTTAAATTCGATTTCATTTTTTGTGCAAAAATAAATAACAGATGTTATGGGTAAAAATTCATATATTTCTTAAAGTAAGTGATGTGAATTCGTGTAAAGTCATGGGGAATGATTTCAAGTCTATTACATATCGTGAAAAGAAGAGTAAATTAATTATTTCAATAAATAACAAATATAATATATATTACTTGCAATAATAATAGTTTAAGTTATTACAAAAAGAAATCAACTGACGAATTAAATTATATTTTATAGCATAAGGAATATTTGATTCGTTAATTTTACGAATTATTATAAGTTAATATTAAAAATTCAATATTATGCAAAATTTTTAATCTTTGCATAGATTGTTTATTAAAATCGTTTCTCTATTTAGTTTGTTTTTCCAGTTGATTGTACTTGATGAGAATGAGAAATACGTAGAATTCGCACATAACTGGTAATTTAAAGTTGAATTATTGCCTAAAGATGAGGGAAGTTCACAGGAAGATTCATGGGACGACGAGACTACAATTCTCTTAAGAAGACAATAAGACGTCATGCATTTTGTGTGCCGTTCATTTTGATCACTTTATGATGTTATTGTTATGTCAGCTTTTATTAATATAACAACTACATTTGAGAGAAATACTTTTTACAGCGATTTGTGTTTATTCAATATCGATGATTAATAAATTAATACTTCAATATTATTTTCAATTATATATACCAAGAAATTTTTATTACAAAAATTAATACTAATTATTACTTAATTAATACTATTTATTAAATATCTGAATGACATTATTTAGATACCCATGATAAATCTATTTTTCTACTTTTGATTGTTAAAATAATATTTTTTATATGACATAATTAAAAAGATGAACCAAGAGGATATTATTCTTTTATATATTTTATCAAGAAATCAAGTATAATCGATTTTTATTACAATTAATATCTTTGCACAATATTCAAAAGGGTGGCAAAAATTCCAACAAAAGTTACAAAGTATAATTAATTGAGTAAAAATTTAATCTTGATAATATCCACTCCTCTCTATATTTAGTTATTTATTCTTCACCCTTCATTCAATTGATACAAATATACCAGCATTCTAATCGTATTTTCAACACAGTCATCGTCTTATTTGAAGTTAACGAATGCAACGCCATCTTGCATCCATTTTCACAGAAAACGCTCGTAAATGGATTTAACCATGAACAAAGTTGTCGTCGTAAAATACGAAGATAAGTGGCGGGGAACACGGAGCTGACAAGCGAAGAAACGAATTAGTCTCTTTAATTATCGAACCCGACACAACTCGTGTTCTTCGTTCTTTTTGTTAAATAAGTTCAAACGAAGACGTAGAACACTCCGTTATCGATGCAGAAGATCAGACATTCGGATTAGGTGAGAATTAATAGAGCACGTGAAAGTGCGTGTTACATCTTGCGCGCAAGCATGTTTCTCCAGATTATTTATCCACTTTAGATTACTCTAGTGAATGTATGACAGGCATATTTCACCAATGGCGAAGTTTCCATTTTATTTCCAAGAATCTCTTCCTCTCTAATCGTGCTTTTCTGCGCGTTTTCATATGTTTATTCACTCTGAAATGAACCACGTGATTCTGTCATGAGATTAAACGAGTTACAAAGTGACTATTCATGCATTTGAACATCTGCGAAAAACTTGATAAATTCATTGTTATTGATTTTTTATTTTTCACGTAATCTAATCTGATCTGATCACTAAAAGGGAGCATTTTTAATTGTATGTGGTCCATAATTATTTAATATAAATAACTTATAATAAAATATAAAATATAATGATAATGTTACAATTGAAATATTCCAAATGCAAAACATAAAATTTTCTGAAATAAAACCATTGTTCAAACAAACTATTTACTAGAATAAAATCTATGTTCTTGTATTAAACATAGAAGTAAAGAGTTAATCTGTTAAAATTAAAAAAATGAAAAATTTCATAAATTCTAAAATATAATATATATTGATTTGAATCATTGTACAGAAAAATAAATCTGTTTCTGTATAAAAATGTGGCTTTTCTCTTTATTTCGTACTCTTTTAATAATTTAAAGCTCAAAGAATTTCATTTCATGATATATTTATAACTTAAATAATAAATAATAATCTATCTGTGTTTACTAATTAGATTTTTTTAAATTATCATTATAGAAAGATGAAAATTTTTATTCATCATCATTAAAACATTTAAAATTCTTATAATCTTCTTATAGTCTTTAATTTTTCTCCCTTTATTATTTTTATCAATATAATATAAGACGTATTAGGTGTTTCGTCTCATTTTCTCGTATGCTAAACGAAATTTTCCAACAAAAGCAGATGTTCTAAGCAAATTGAAACTAGAGAGGATCTACCAATTCATTTAGAAGAGGTTGACTCGATATATAACCTCAAGGGGTTAATAGCCCTTCAGTTGGGTGTTTAAATAATTTACAGATGTAGGCCGTGGTCGGTTCGATCGTTAGACTGACAATTAGCGAGGAAGAATTCATTGCTGGCCTGGATAGCTCAATTGGTTAGATCGATCATTGGACGATGAAAGGTCTCTGCTCGTGTCCTGCTTCGACAAATCTAATCAATCGATTCTCTCTGTTTCTGTAATTTTAAAAAATGATTTTCACGCTTATATCTAAATGATTGATCGTTTCATTTTTTCTTTAAATTCTCGATAATGGTCGGTTTTTATAGGGGAAAAATGGAAGATAGTGGCATTTTTCTAACGTTAGGGGTGAAAGGAATTATCGATGGCCTGGATAGCTTAATTGGTTAGAACAGTCGTTCGTTGAAGAAAGGTCCGAAGTCAAGTCTTGGTTCAACTGATTCAGCAAATCCAATCAATCGATTCTTTCCCTATTTACAGAGGTCTAAAGTAGAACTAATTCAGTTCATAATAGTGATTGACAAGCCATAAAAATGATTACATTTTAATTCACAAGATAGATGTATTTACATAATCGAATATTATTTTCTTACGTCTTTCTTACATATTAGTAGTAATTAGTATTAGCATTAATATTATAGATTTTGGTTTTTAAATTAAAATTCTTTAAAATTTTTAAATATCTTAATATGAACATTGAAAATAGTAAGTATAAATGATCCATTTAATAAATATTTAGTGACAATTTGAAAGTTTTTAAATAATATGAAGATATTTTTCAAGATTTGTAGAGAATTAATTAATTATTTTTCTATGTTCATTGTATTTTTTAGATTTTTTTTTTTAATTAAAACAAAATCTTTGCTGTATTTAGTAAATTCTTAATAATAAATTATTATTTTACTTATCTATTTCTAGCACTCATAATTTTTTATATCGTGAAATCTTTATTTCTTTTTTTCTAATTAAATATCATATTTCAGCATCTTTTATAATAAAAGTAGATGAATTATTATATTTCGTAGAACAATAGTTTCAACAACGAATATTTTTATTATATCTTGAAAAAAGATTATTTCAATGATTTATACAGATAAATAAGATTTATTTCATCTTAAAAATATAGCAATTTAATTATTTCATGTATTTTTAATTTTTTTTGAAAATTAATTGATTGTCTGGCAACTGAGAGAAGGCACGGTAACTGGACCGTTTATCCTATAAGTTAGCTTTTTATTCGTTTAATTAGAATTCCGATAATGAAAGAGAATTATAATTAAGAGATCGAGTTTCTTCGAATGAAAGCAAAAGATCGTGATAATTAAATGCATCGACATAATAAACACTAACTGTTTCATGAAATGGAGTTTCTAAGGAAGATATTTTGAGAAATTGTATTTGATCATATTTCTTCTGGTCACACAGAATATACATTCTTCTTTTCCGGTTTTCTGATCATTAATGATTTATAAATATGAATAGGATATGTTGTGAATTTAAAGTTATCGAGATAATTAATTGTGACAACAACGAGAACAAGAAATCGAGTTTTATGGATATTAAAAAAAAAAAATTTAATATATTCAATTTGAAAGTAATAAAAAATATAGAATATTATATTTTTAATTATTTACATATTCTTGTTCGAAAGTCTTAAGACGTTGATATGATATTTTTTCATAAATTGAAATAAATGTAATGATAATTAATAAAATTACTTATTAGTTAAAGAAATGATTTAAAGAAAATATCAAATTTTTTATTAGAAATGGAAGGTGTCTTAAGTATCGTGAAATTATTTCGATGATTATACTTTAAATTATAGAATTTTATTAGATTAGTAGATATTTTGTTTTAAGATATATCTTAAACGTGAACTACCGCCGTATATAAATTTCAAATGTAGCTAATTATGTTATTATAAATTCAAAAGTGATTTCTGAAGGAACACCCCTTAGTATGTGTTGATTATACTGACATAAAATCTTAATTAGTTCATATTTTATCAAAGTTAAAACATGCATCGTGATTGTTTAGTTAAGAAATCAGTTAAAACCCGCCAATTAATCCCAACATTGCAAATCTGATGAACTTCAAACACTGTGTAACCGCGGAACAGCAACGAGAATAACCAAATAACCGCAGGAAAAGAGGAAAACAAGAGTCAAGTATACATAGGGTGTTTCGTTAAAACTTAAAACTTTGTTGAAATACATTTAAGTGTCTTTTATTATTTTTCGATTCTTTTTTATCATTAAAAGAACATTTTCAAACTTCAGGAAAAAGAAAGAAATTAAAAAAAGGAAAATAATCATACGACATTAACAATATCTTTATTTATAATAAATTTAATCAATATTTCTTGAATTTTTAAATATAAATTTAATAAATTTAATAATTTGTATATACTTTATCAAGACAAATATTCTCTAATATTAAAAAAGTTTCGAATCCAAAAAAAAAATCTAACATATAATATAATAATATCATAATAAACGATGCTTCTTCAATATTTCTTAACCTAAAAAATTCTCGATTCAATCCTTCAACAAAAGAATTCGCCAAACTCTATACATATACTTTATAGCCAATTTTAATAACCAGTCCAAAATACCGAATTCCAAAGTACCAATTCCAAACGACAAATCTCTAATCCACTTATAACACGGTGAGCAAGATCCAAAGGAACGAGCGATCTCGCGTCAAATTAGCGTTACAAATGGTACTCCTCGATCCACGACATAACCTCTTTCCACTTGCCGAGACTTCCCCTCGCTCTAGTTCCCGTCCTCTAAATCGAAACGCAACTGTTGCACGGTATTACATTTTCACGGATTTCAAGAACGGAAGAAACATTTCAATTTAATCGCGAGGCAAAAGCACATGCCGAACAGAAGCCTAGCTGGTTACTCACAGCTCATGATTCATTCGTGGATCCACGGCGTACGTGTGTATTAATCGGGTTCGCGCGAAACCTGTCGCCTCGGCCCTACCCCTCGCCGCTTACGATCTTTTCCGTGGAAGCTCGCGGGAATTTACGAGGTGCACACAGGCCCACAAATCTGCGGTAATAACCGTGCGTACGCATCGGCCGCGTATATCCATCAGCCGCTCGATACGGCATCTTGATAAGTTGATGGCTCGCGCGCAGCTCGTGTTGCTCGTCGAGGCAACAGCCGCACTTTTCGCCGAACTCATCGCGCTTCCGTGTGTTCCGAGTATCGGCAGGGTTTTTAAAGCGAGGTGTGTTCACGCGAGGTTAAAATCTCACGATCCTCGTATCGATTTATCCAGGCTTCCATTTGCGGGAATGAAGCCGAAATTTGATTCAGTCGTGGATCTGTTGCTTGATTTTTGGAGTAAGTAAAGTTTAACGCGAGATCGTGGAAATATTGAAGATTTTTTTTTTTTATTGAAGGTATTTAGGGGAAGGCAGCTTACATATATATATATATAAATATGTTTTTGAGATATATATTGTCAAGGATGTTCTCTCGAGTAACCATTGAGTAAATTTTACTTCGATATGTAATAATGTTAATAATTATTTATTATTTATAATTATTCGAAAAATAATAAAAGTTGATGTTAATCTCTTCAGGAACTTTTTCTTCTTCTCTTTTTTGTTTTTATTATTAAAAAATTCTATAGTGAAAAGATTTTAATTTTTTTAAAATTAAAAAATATATTTTTAAAATATTATTTCTTTTTATGTAACGAATATTTTAATTTTAAAAGTTAAAAGAATCGTTTATTTCTACTTATTTATTTCAAAAATCTATTTTCTTCAATGTCCTAGTTAATTTTCGAGCAAATAATATTTTTCTTTTTTTACATTTAAAGAAAGAATAAAGTTTTTTAACAAATTTAAATATAGAGAATTTCTAACTACTGTAAAATAAAATATAATTATTTGGTAATCGTTGCAAAAATGATTAGACTGAATCTGATTCATTCTATCAATGAAATAAAAACACTATTGTTAATTGAATAAAATTCTTTAATGTATAAAATGATTATATTATATTATATTATATAATATTAATAAATTCCATTAGATAAATTTTTAATTAGATTTATTTTATCATATAATTAGGAAACTATGTATAATTATATAATTAATGAAATTATTTTTAATAACAATCTTTTTATTTCTAAGAAATGTTAAGAGATTTTAAAAATATTTTAAAATAGAATGCAAAGGCAAATAGTTATTTTCATGAATTGACGTAATATTCCTTCGGGATGGTTATATTTTATAAAATTATTAGTAACGCGTAACCGATAATTTTTCAATTATCGAAAAGTACGAGGTACATGTTGACAGATATATACCTTTATTTTAAACGTATTACGTAACATCTGATCATTATGCATCGGATTTCTTTTTTTCATTAACCTCGAATAAAGTATTATTGCAAGACGAATGATTTATTCTGCTCTAGATAATGATTAAACGCCATATCCTTCGAGGATAATTTCCAACGCAATACCATAATTTGTGAGAGTGTACAGTATATGCGGGGATATTATTGGGTGCCTGATAATACCATATCTCCTAGGATAATGCGAATTAAACCGTGTTACCGCTTATTCATTTTCAAGTGGAAAAATTGAAACGTAATTCTAGTCTGTCGAACGAAATTCGTGTGGTCTTTTGACATTCTTGCGAAATTGTAAATCGTGATAACGTTTTCAATAATTGTAAAAAGTTAGTGTAACATTTGTACTTCGTCATGTACAAATCAATTACAATCGAGTTATTGAAATTTCTAATTATATTATCTTCTACATTTATTAAAAATTCTGAAAAATTATTTGAAAATGTATAAATTTAAAATAAATAATTATTATTAGAAATAATTATTAGAAAAATTCAAGCTTTGTCTATAATTTTAAAAAGTATTCTATTATCTAATAATATTTGATAATGTATAAATAAATAAATTACTTTGAGAACTGAGAAAATGAAGTAATTTTTGGAGTAATTTATGAAAATTACAATCAATATTATTGATATGCATTTGATATTAATTTAAGAATAATTTTTAGACGGTTTTCATTTCAAGTATTTTTATTAACAATTTTTAAGAAACGTTTTGATATTTAATATTACTAATTCTTTCTAATAATAAAACTTTATTTGATAAATATAAATCATGATTATAATCAATATCAACATAAAATAGTAAAAATAAATTTGGACCAATCATTTTTACGCTTCGTCGTTTTTTTTTTAATCTTCAGGTTTACATAGCCATCAATTAGCACTTCCAAAATACGATGTCGTAAATTTCTTTGAAAATAAACCGAGAACCAAATTATTCAACCACGAAAAAAATACGATATTTCTCGAATCGTATTGATGATGACGAATACGAATTGACCATTTTATCATTTATCAACTAATCTTATTGCATCGATATCATTTTTGCACCACGAGTTTATCTTCTGATTAATCATTCATTCGTAAAATGTTCGATTTTATTTTATTTTATATTACTTGTTTGCAAAACGTACGAAAAGATTAAACGTGAATTTAAGAAGATGTTTTTCGAGGAGTATTCCATCTTACTGTCGCAAGTTTAGTATTCTCCCACTAGAAGTTCTCTAAAATATACGTTTTGAGACCCTAAACTCTCTAGAGAGCACTGTCAGGTAAACTTAAGTCTGGAGTACTTGGTCGAGAAGCGCATAAGAGCAATTTCGCGACGTAAAGCAGAAAATCTTGTATATTTTACTCTTTTTTAGACGTGCCCTCGAATACTTCGGTAGAAAAAACGGAATACTTTATAAAATACTCTAAGCATCTTGCGTGACATTCGCGTAACAAGCGTGCAGAATAGACTGTATAATTATTAGTGCGTACAAAGTACTAAAAAATAAATACCGAGCATCACGTAAAAAGTTAATAATAATTTATCTTCTTACAGAGAAAAATGTTTTTATAATTCCTGTGCGATGAACCTTTAAATCTGTTTTAAAATTCATAGATTTATAATGAATAGATATTAAAAAAAAAAAAAAAAATATTGCAGAGTTTCTCATTTGTAACTGTTTTAAGAAAAATTTTTTCTATCAAAAATATATAATATTCTAAAATATATCAAAATTCTTTTTAGATTTTTTCACTCCTAAAAGAAATGATTTTTAATAAACGATTGTAAATTTTTTCATCGCGCTAGAACTTTTCTATAAAATTGAAGAAAACGATTTTCGTGTAGATTTAATAGATAACTGTACAATTATCCAATCAAATCAATAAAATATTAATAAAATTTTGCAAGTGACAAGTTATCGATCCCAAGTACTCCACCAACATATTTAATAGCAAACAAATAAAAGAAAACCATTAAATTATAATTATAATCATCAGGGTTAAAAATTATAAATTAAATTTAACGAAATCAAATCAAAAAAAAAAAATGGCCGCCGATGGTCACGTAAAAATCGTTCACCGTGATCGTTAACGTGAACACTCAGAATCCCTTCGAATCCCCCCAACGAAGAATTACACATCCGCCAAGAGGAAGCGATACGCTTGATAGAGCCCTTGGCGCTCCCCCTTACAACGGCGGTAGTTCACGGGGCAAGAAGTCCCGTGGATCCGCGACGGAGCGTGTATAAAAAACGGCTAAGGAACAACTACGACGAGAAGAAAACGGGAAATAAAGAGGTGGAAAAACACGAGGGCCAAGGTGGTGGGGTGAGAAACGTAGAAAGGGGGGAGGCAAAAAGAGAAACTTAGTCACGCATACAGAAGGAAGAAGTGAAAGGCACTCGTATCTGTGCATCCACGGGATAGAATGGTATTTCGGTCCCCCGAGGTTTGAAAGCAGAGAGAGAGAGAGAGAGAGAGAGAGAGAGAGAGAGAGAGAGAGAGAGAGAGAGAGAGAAGAAAAAAAAAACGGACACTGCGGACAGGACGTCTCAGGAATCTTCGAAAACGTCGCTGACTAATTTTCAGACGGTTCCCTCTTCTCCACCACCCCTTCTCTCCCTCCTTCTCCCTCTCCTCCTTCACCTTCTTTCTCTCCCTCTGATCCGCGCTCTCCGCACCCTCCTTCCCTCTTTCTCCCACCCTCGTCCGCCGTTCCTCTTGCTCTCGTGCCCGCCGCGATAAAAAGTCAATTTTATACCGGTGGGCACCCGGAGCTAATAGCGTCTACCCGCGGGGCACCGCTCGAGTGGACGCCACGAAACTATGTTTCGATGGCCGTTCGCGGACTTTATGAGCCTTATAAAAATGGCACTACGCAACCACGGGCACGGGGGGGCAAAGGGGGAGGGAGGAGAGATTGAGTGAGAGAGCGACCGACGACGATTCCGGGGATCTCGTCGAGGACGGGGCCCGGGAGTGAGTCACGGGGGCGACCGTCTCGACGCCGCGATCTCTCAGTTCAAATAGAAATCATCGGTTTCGAGGAATCTTACCTTGTCCGCATTCTGTTCCCCGTTCTTTCGTCGCAAAATTTTTCCCCATTTTCTCCCGTTTACTTTTGCATAGCTCGTGGAGGAGTCGCTCTCTCCGAGTTTTGATCACTGTCGCTTTTGTCGCTCTATGCTGCTATGATGATTGATTTAAGGATAGTTGATTTTTGGATCTAGATTTCGGAGGATTTAGTTGCCCTAGCGTTTCATTTCAAGCAAATATTGGATTTTTATAATTTTGAAATTTTATATTTCTTATTTTTTCCTTTGCATCTCGCTTTGGAGTTATTTTATGGAAAATTTTATGATCAGAAGAAAAAATATAAATAGTTAATAAATAGAATTATTGTAGCATCTTATTGCAAGATTACAATTTATACTACAATATATTTTGAATTAGGGAATAATTTAAAAGTTATATAATCATTAATAAATAAAATAATCAATAACAATTAGGAATTAGAAAATTTTATCAATGGCAAAATCGATTAATTCGTTCAAAATCTCGAAACGATTTTTTTCCATTTCTGACTCCTGAAAGTTACGATTCGTCCAATGATACTTTCCACCGTCTCGATCGGAAAGCGTGGCTGATGCGGACCTCTGCCGAGTGACCAGTGTGTAACCATAGCTTTGTACGAAGCAATGAAGGGGTTTCTAAGGAAAAAGGGAACGACCAGAAAGAAAGAAAAGGAAAAAAAATAAAAGAAAAGAAGGGAGAGGAAGAGAGAGAAAGAGAGATAGAGAGACAGAGGGAGGAAGGAAGAGAGAGAGAGAGAGAGAGAAAGATAGACAGAGAGAGAGAAAATATACAACACGAGCGAAAGGGAAAGAGGGAGAGGGGGAACAGAAAGGAAGAGGAATAAAAAGAGTGAGTTCGTGAAGTCACCTGCGTACACGTTCGTAGCAGGTACTCAAATTGCATGGCAACAGCACTCGCTCAATCACTTTCTCCCCTCTCTTTCCTTTCCTTCCCTCTTGTGGCATACCTGTCCTTTTCTCCCTCTCGTAAATTCTCCCCTCGAAAGGTTTCGTGGTACGTGCAGATGCGCGCCTACTCGTGAAATCAGTCAAGGTCCTCCTGCCAACGACGAGAAGAAAGCGCCCCTAACCATTCAGGGACGTACGCAAGGGATGCTTCCGGATGCTTTGACTTTCCACAAATCGCAATCACAACTCGCGCTTATTTCTTTCTCTTTTTCTTCTTTTTTTTCTTTCTCTTTCTCTTTCTCTTTCTCCTGTACTGCGGGGCAGTAGTTGATTTTTCCGCCTTGTCGCCCATCGACAGCTCGACAGAGTCAGAATTGTTTCGAATTTTTATGAAAATGAGGATACGTGTTTAACGAATTCGATGGAAAATTGATACAAGTGCATTTCTTTTTTTTTTTTTTTTCGAGTATGAAAATTAATGATAAAGTTAATATTCATTTTAAAATTTATTGTTCGTATATATGTATGTTTGAGTAATAGGAAAAAAATAATGTAGTTTTTTCTCTTCATAAAAGTGGAACAGATTTACTTTGGAAATATTACATCGTGATGATTTAAAATATATTTGTTTCATTTGACATGCGATCATGAATATTTTTCGAAATTTATTACACGTAAAAATTAAACTTTATTAAAAATAACGTGATCCTTTATATTGACGTAGAAATGAAATTAAAAAAAATATATATATCTGAAAATATTAATATACGTAACAGTATCTTTTAGCAGATAATATCGAATTTACGCTTGCGTTAAAATGATTAATTAGTTTCCTAATTCATTAAATTATAGCGATGTTTGAGAAACTTCGAGCTATTAGATTCATATCTAATATTCATTCAATTTTGTTCAGTTTAGTTTTTTATCGCAAACTTCCACTTTCGTTTAGAGCTAATTAATATTAGTTTTAAAATAAAATCAAAATACAATATACATGTATATTTTTTGCGGTCGAATTATCTAAAATTTATAAATCAAAAGTAACTTAGAGAATTATAAATTCAATTAGCTTTGCTATCTCGACTGAAAAATTTAATTCAACGCAACAAAGTAGTAAATATATTTCTGAATAAAATTATAATTATTCTTGCGAAAAATTGTAATTTTTATGATGTGTGAAACATAATTTTTACTTTTTTCTTTTATTTCTGTACAAAGTTAAAGATATTTATTGAAGAAACAATATCCTATTCAAATCTAATGCAGAATTAAAATTCTTTCCTCTTTTTATTATAATTATGAAAATTATAATATACAAATATTTTATTTTTATTCAATAATTTAATGGCTTCTTAAAAAATAAGTTTTATAAATTCCTCTTCTTTCTATATAAATATTAATTTTAATAATTTTAAAAAAATAAAATTGAATTAATAATAATAAAATATTGAATTTAAAAAAAAGACACGAAAAAAGTTTATTCCTCGAGAAAGAAATTTTTCATGCGAGTCGTTATATATCACGGAGTGTATACGATTCATTGAAAACGCCAGCGCAGCTGAATAATTCAACGAGGTCAATCTTCTTAAAGGATTAGCGGGCTTAGGGTGGAGTAAGGGTGCAAAGAGCAACCGATTAATCGATTATCGAAGACAATAGCGTGGATAGATGCTTCTACGGCGATTTCCCCTCGATTTCCCCTCGACTCCCCCTCCCTCCTTCTCTTGAGTCAGTTAGACGTTAAACACGTTCCACAAAAGAATTGAAAGAAAGAAGAAAGAACAAATTTGTATCTGCGATGTCCATAGATGTGTGCACGTATAACATCGCGGCGAGTTCATTTCCACGCCTCGAAATGCATAATTGAAAGACGAGGAGAGCATCGTAAATAACCGCACTAATTGTTTCTAGCCTCGCCAATTTCCTGCCTTCTTGCACGTCCGTTCCCCTCATTCATGTTTGGCCTCTTGCTCCTCTTTCGTCTTTTCTTCTTTTCTCCCCCCCCCCCCTCTTTTTTTTTCTTCCCTTCTCTTCTTCTGTTTTTTCCCCCCTTTTTCTTTTGCATCGTCATCTTCTCCTTCTCCATCTCCTTCTCCTTCTTCTTCGTTTTCTTCTTCTTCTTCTTCTTCTTTTTCCTCTTCGTTGCTGCCTCGCAGCACGCCGAAGCCACTTCGCGTCGCTCGTGTCTCTTTTTCACTGTGCCCTCCTCTGCAGGGATTAGCTCCGTCTTGTATCGTACTCGTTGTCATCGTCTCGTCGTGAAAAATCGCGTTTCCAAACGTTGGAGGATGACTGGAATCGCGTATTCAAAGGATTTTTATCGTTTTTTATAGATTCGAAGACGTTTATTAATGGAAAGAAGATTATGATATCTAATTTTATGAATATTGCTTTTTTCGCATTGTAACATCTTTTATTCTGCGTGGAATATTGTGTAATTAATATGCGATTTTGATTTTTTTTTTATAGACATAAAATAAAGAAATGAAATTTTTAACTTCGAAAATATCGATAAAAACGAATTATTTCTCTCTCGTGAAACGTGTATATATTTTCCTTTAAATGTTTTATTTATACATTTGCTTAATCATTGAACTAAATATAATGATTAAATATTAATATTAGGTAAAGTTATTATATATTATTATTAAATATCAAGTATTAAGTAAGAATAATTAAGTAAGAAATAAAATCATAATTATTATACTTAAAATAATCTTTCAAATAATGTTATTTAAGATAAGCTAACGCAGCAAATGAAAAATATAAAAATCCTGTTTCAATTATTATTTCGTAAAAAATTTACTTCAATAATGCTCAAATAATATTCAAGCCCAAATTTCTTTCTCTTGTTTCTTCTAAAAATGCGCTTTCTAAATGTCCCACGCTTCGTTGTGCCCCAAAAAAATTCCACCCAACTTGAGATTGTTCTTTTAATCGATCGACTGAAACAGTATTCTTTTTTTCCCTTTCTTTTTTTTTTTTCTGCCTCCTTTCGTGCGTAATGCAATTACTAAAGTTTCCTGCGATCGTACACTCGGTTGCCGATACACAACACGGATCGCCGGATGTCTAAGCTTCGCGAGACGAAACATCGGTGTAATTATAATGCGAACGTTCCACCATTGGAACGACTCGAACTGTTTCTAAAATGTTCCACCACCAAGATTCGCGATGCGAATATATCTGTGCCCGACTGTGTCCCTGTTCACGGGTGGATGTCGGTGGTTCGAAATACCTGCGGAGGGAATAAGATACCTGCAGAGGAGTGCAGTGACAAGATGTCATTATTAGGTAAAGGTGAAAACGGAAATCAACGATTAAGGGTTGTTACATTGGAATCGAGGAACGGGTCGCGTTTTTTACGATCGATAAACAGTGTAATTGTAACTGGTTGGTCTGACAATTAGCCATGTCTGCGTGCCACTGTAAAAAATTCGTATCGTTTCCTGCAATTCCGAGGCGTTTCCCTTTTTTTCCTCTCTCTCTCTCTCTCTCTCTTTCTTCTTCCTGGGAAATTGAGCGAGCAGAATGACACAGTAAGTAGGTAATTTTTGATGGATCCTAGAAATCGAATTAGGATAGATACTTTTAATTTTTTTACAGGTTGATCGAAACTTGATTTCGAAATTTTTCTTTTCTTTCAATAGATATTCTATCATTATAGTATCAGAGTTAAAATTTTAATAAATTCGATCTGTAAATTTAGATCAATCTTAAACTAATATAACGATCATTTTTTTTGATCTCATTACGTAAAAAATTCGTGTTAATAAAAATCAACAATCTCCATTGGATTGTCATTATTTGAATAAAAAAAAAAAATCACGTTGAAAATCATTCTCGTAAGTTGCAATAATTGTACAAATTATTCAAACTTCTTCGAAGTTTGTTGCAATTTAAAGATCTCGGTTTCAAAAAAAAATTTTATTCGAAAGTCTCAGAACTGGAATATGCACGATGATTTTTTTTTTTTCTTTCCCCCTTTTTTACTGGTTAAACAAGTTGTAATTTTCGCGTGACGAGGATTTACAGTAATACCAGTATCGACATTCGAACGAGTTGGACTTGCCGTGAGATTAGAGGCATTCACGCGAATGGAAATCGGTCTTGAAAGTTACAATTGCACCGGTAGCCGATCTTCCTGTTGCTCTTCCGTCATTACCACTACGGACTTTTCCAGGTACCGCTTTTCTTGCGTGAACCGCCATTGGGCGCGGTACTGGGCTATCATTTGCCTCGAGTATACGTACCGTCAATTTCTTTGTAATGTTTTGTACAAAGTGAAGCTTTCTCACGACAACAAGTAAGCAAGATGAAATTTTTTACCGTGGGTCATTAACGGATTCTTGTGCCTGTTCTCAGTCACGTATCAAATTGTACATTTCATGTAATGGACGAATCTAATGCTTCGAATTAGAGTCTGTTTCTCACGAAAATAGTATAGAATTTCTAATAGTTGTTTAAGTCCTTTAAGGTCTGAATTGTTTTATGATTATTCTTCAAACGTTTTATAGTTTGAATACTTGAACTGAATTGAATTGAATTGAATTTGTTCAAATAATGGATATTTTATAGATGTTCTCGTTTATAGACTAGATAATGAATGAAAGTTTCGTGAAAATTTTTTTTAATGTGCTTGATCAACTTAAGGATGATGAGATTAAATCACGATTTAACGCTTCCTCGTTTCTTTAAAAAGAAATGTATCAACTATATTAAAATATTTCTTAATTATTTTTCGATTTAATTATATTAAATTTTCAATCTATGTAATTACAATTATTAAATTATGAATAATTTCATATGTAAGAAAATTTAAATCACGAATCATAAAATCCTAAATTTAATCTATCCTTTCAAAATTCAAAGAAATATTTATACATTGGCTATCTAGAAATAGGCAAAATTTCTATTTGAAATTGACAGATTACAAATTACTTCAATGTATAACTTATCATTCAAATCAAATCAAATTATTCGAAATTTTAACGATAGCTATCCAACTCCATATTAAATCCTATCCTGCATCCACAACCATACACCTATCCGTCTACCCATCATCAAGCCTCCTCTAAATCCTCTAAATCGAGGGGAATAAAATCGAGAAAGATCGATTTACGCGGTGGAGCATCACCATGGATGTACAAAAAGGCCGTACAAGTTCGGCCAGGAAACCGGATGGCGATCACGGGCATGCCCGTTAACTTTGTCGAGCGACAAAGCGGCGGCCAGTTCTGGCTGAATAATAACGCTGCGGCCTCGGTCCGCGTTTGTCCAGCCGCGTTTGCGCACCTCTAATGGACGATCGTGGCGGGCCTCGTGCAGCGTAAGCGACGTAAGCCCCCGGTACGTAAGCCTAACGTAATTGAAGGCTAGGAATGCGGACGCACGCATGAGGTAGCAGCCGGTAGACAGAGCGCGCAAGGGGATACGCTTTTGCCGCGCGGTGCTACCGCGTTCGTAGCGTTCGTAGCCCATGCCTCTGAAACATTAATGCGCGTGTCCCTGTTACGGCAGGGCGTGCGTGTGCCGCGTTACACGTTAATTAAGCGGACGAAAACAAGCGGCGGCCGACCCGTGGAAAGCTGGATGGCGCGGAATTGGATGCGATTGGAAATGACATTGGAATCGAGGATGGATGGATGAGGTTGGGTTCGAGAGTGGCGTACGAAGCACCGTTGGAAATAGATATTGGATAATTTGAAGAAAGGTGAATCCATCGTTTGGTCTATCGAGGATGATCATTGAGGAGAATTGAGGGGGGGGATGTTGAATGAATGTTTGTCTTTTGGATTGGATGGTGGATTTGGAGGAAAGTGGATGGAATGATTTGGATGAATGATTCGGGAAATTAATTGTTGGTTATTGTAGATGAAAAGGATGGAGAAAGGTATTGAAGCAATTGTTGAATAGTTTGGAGGAAGTTAATTCAGTTGGTGGGTATTGTATCATTGATGAAAAGATGGAGGAGGATGTTGAATGTGATTGGGATGGATTTTGTTGGAAGAGAAAACGATATAATGATCTATGAAAGAAGATAAATATTATTGTAAAGAAATGGAAAAATTTTTTCTATGAAGGGGAGGAAAATTGTGTTACTTAATTACTTATGGGATAATCATTATTTATAGGAAAATAGGTTGTTGCATATTAAGGGAAAACAAATGAGATTAATTGTCGTTGAAATGTTCTTTTTTTGAAAAAATATGTGATAAAGAAAAAAAAGAAAATTGTAACAATATTAAGTAGATTATTGTTGAAAAGAAAGCAATCGATTTAATCGTGAAATAATAAAAGAAATTTTATAGATATTGAAAAAAAGAAAAGGATTCAGGATGTTGTTAAATGTTATTAAGAAACAATAAATAAAGTAATAGTTGAATGGATTATCGGAAAGAGAAAAGATAGATCAATTTTGATAGGGTAATTTCTATTGTTATAGAGATTTATTAGAATAGAATTGTTTAGAATCGTTAATCTACTTTATTCCATTAGAATTGTTGGAATACAATCAGGTAGATTTGATTAGATCTAGAATTGTTAAGGTAGAAAATTTTTATTTTCGATGAATAAAATTGAATCGATTGTCTTTGATGTATTGTTGTATAAGAAAGAAATGGAAGGTAGAATTATTACAATTTGTTTTACTGTTATGATAATTTATAATAATTTCATAACTAGGTAGATTGAATCATGATATGACCTCGCGATAAAGCTTAAAAAAAATTTCCTGTATACTAATTAATTTGATTTGATTGAAGATTAATTTGATTGGTTGTGCCTCTGGATAGTTACACGGAATATTAAAAAAAGTAAATTTGATAAATAAAGTATATAGATACAAATAGGTGTGGAAAGTTAGATGCAAAGATAGGTGTGGTTACTATATAAATTTGTATATATGATTAACTGATAAGATCTAAATTAAGGAAAGATGTTTATCGTAAAAGATAACTTTATATCCTCATTATAATGTATCTAATAGAATAGAATATTTTTAGAATTATATAAATTAGTAATAACTGTTCATTATATGTAATTTATGAAACAATAAACATATACTTATATGTACATATTATACTAATATATATATATATTTATAAATATGTATTCAAATAAATATTGAAAATAAAGAATATTTCTGGAATATATTTTCATATAATTAAAAATCACAAGTTTTTTTTTTGTAAATTTTTCTTTCTCAAACACAATGAATCTTACATTACACTATAATTAAAAGTAATAAACTAATATAATAATATCAATAATTATCAATGATACTCATATGAAATAAAAAGAATTATATTCTTTTGAAATATAACGTATATTATATATTTTTCATGTATATATTCTTATATACATGAATATTATTCAAATAAATAGTAAAATCAAATAGAAATATAATATAATCTAGCTATAATACTTACATATTTATGTTGTATATGTACATATACAAGCTACGTTATATAAATTTTCTTTTTTTCTTTTCAATCGTTCAGATTTTAATATAGCAACATTAAAAAGAATATCAAACCAATACGATAATTATAGAGAATAAAAGGAATAAGAAATATATATAACATATTTCATAAGAACTGTACTGAGATCACGTATATCCATTGCTAGAGTCTTACCTTAGACATATGAATCTCGACTTTAATTGAAGTGGTCAGAGGTATTAATTAGCCGAAGTAATCAACGATGTGAAGGGATATGGGTATCGGTGTGAAATGAGTAGGTCGGTGATAGCGAAGTAAGACGTCAGACCTCTTTCTCTTTCCTTTTCTTCTTCTCATCGTTTTTTTCTCGAGACCAAGGAGACGATATATCGTTCGAACTCGCGGAATGTGATCGTGATACGTTTATATGGGCATCGGTATCAATTAACGTTGCTACAGGTATTAATTAGTATTAACGGCCGTCTATGTATGTCGCGAAACGTATGCCTGTGCATATTCCAAACGCGTATTGATCCACTCTACGTTTCGTAGAGGATCTCTACGAGCGAGTATCCATCGACTGTTATGATTTTTTTTCAAATGTATTTTTAATTTTTAATGTACATAAATTTTAATATATTCGAATGAAAATTGTAAATAAGTGATAGAATATGTATATTTTGGATAATAGGATTCTTAATAATATTCTTGATTGTCAGAGGTATAGGGGTGTTAATTCTCTATTTGATTAAGGATATATTTAACTTCAGTTCATAATAATAAAACAATGTTATATATCCTTAAACTCTGAAGTAAATAGTGAGAATATTGATCTCGATAATTGTCGTATTCGTGGTAAAAGAGGATGATATATGAAGGTTAATTACACGTGAAATTTACAAGTAAATTTACATATTACATTAAAAATATAGACATAATGAATAATAAAAACCCTTACATGATGTTTCAATATCATAAATAACTGTACTTTCAAGAAATTTATTCGTGAAATTTAAGTTAAATATAAATCAATACCTAGCAATAAAAGATATATTTCTACAATTCTGAAATTCGAATTTGCGTGTATGTAACAAAATATCATCGAAACATCAAATCAAAAGGAAGTTTCGTTCTTCGTCCCATCTCTCGAAAACATTTCTTTTAAGATCAAGCTCCTAGTTCCTCAATGATATCAATAGACCGATAAAATGAACTCTTAACGATACACTTCGAGACAGAGACTGTCAGAGTTCCGAATACTTGTTGTGATGTATCCACCTCGTTTGCTTTTCCTCCTACGCTAGATTAACGTGCAAAACAGGAAGAGCCACTTGTCATAGATTGGGCGGCCCTTTCGTGGACACGCTGTGGCCCTAGTCGGGCTAACAGCCGCGCAACCTACATATTGACCAACACAACACCTTCGTCTCAAAAAAAGAACACGTGTACGACACGAGGTCTTGGACATCGTGTGAACACGATGTCCAAGACGCAGCCCAACACAGGAAGGAATGTCAGCTCTAATCGAGAGATTTATATCGAATAGAATGAAACGTTGACCCTTTTAGAAACTCGACCATCTTGGGTGGGATCTTGCTCGAATGATGGAATAGGGAAAAATGTTTAACAATTTGAATTTTTAATCGAATAATTATACATTAACTAGAAATGGGAAATTTGACATCTTTCGAGATCTTGAAATTCTCGCAGAATATTTAATTTTCTTTTTTTCTTCGATTTCGATGCCTAGAATTAAATTTATTTTAATTAGAATTTAAATTTATAGAACTAGAGTCATTTTTTTTTTTTTAATTTGTAAAAAATCATAGATTTCAAAACAGAAATAGCAAAAGTTTCGAATACTCTAAACTTAATCCTTTTTAAAATAATCGTCAGAAGAAGTTAAACATCTATTTTCAATCGTAAGTTGTTATTTTTCACAAAAGAATATTTTCATCTCAAAAATAAAAGTTAATTTTAATTAATTTAAATAACTTTTCGTTCATTTCATTTTCCTCTTTTTCCATTCATCAGCAATCAGCTCACATCACGCTTGATTTAAAACCAAGTTGCATCTCTCATAATAACTCAAAAAAAAAAAAAAAAAAATAAATGGATTCCTTTTGCTTCAACATCCGCAATTTTCCGCGGCATCATCATCATCGACACGTGCTATACATCGAAGAACTCTCCTCGATCCTTAGATCGTTTACTCGTGCGTAATCGCGTTTGTAAATATACGAACGATCGTAGCCGGCGCGAGTTCCACGGCCAATTAGGCGACGCTTAAGCAGAATCTCGTCCGAGAGGGACCTTCCCGGGATCGCCGATTAAGAGAAACCGCGCTTTCCGATAGACCGATAATTCTTTCATGCAGACTCCACGATCGATCGTGACCGGCCAAGCCGATCGAGGCTTGGCGGGATTTTAATGCGTTCCACCGCGTGATCTATAATTGTTCGATGAAACGGCCCTTTCAGACGTCGACGATTGAGCGATTCAGGCTTGCCCCGATCGCCTCGGATCTCTCGCTCTCTCTTCGTCCGTGAGCGTTCATTGTTTGGTCACTTGATTGCTAATGGTATCTTGGGACCGCGTAATGGTACGCTGTTACATTTTATTGATGTGTTTATGCATTTGCTGTGTGTAGCTTGTGGCTTTGGTGAGCTCGGTTATTTAACGTTGTTTTATTTAATTCATTTTGGAGGAAGCAGCTGCGTAGATTGTAATTGAAGCGGGTATATAGGGTACTGTTCTGTAGGAGGGAGGGGAGGGGCATATAAAATGTAATTATCGCACGTTCCTTCTGATAGGGTATTTTATGCTTCCTTGGGGGCGTGAATTAATTTGAGTTTTTGTTTTAATATTAATGTTGTTACGGTTGTGCGTGTAAATAAATTTCTATGGAACATTTTTAACCCCAATGTCTTGTAATTATTGGTAATTATATTCGGTGAAAAGAATGATAATTTACGCAAAAATTTATTAATTATAATTGCCTAAAATGGAAATTAAATGTCGCATGTATTTGAACATGTTATAATTTAATCATTTAAATAGAGATTAAATCGATGAATAATCTTTTTAAAGAGTTTTCATCAACACCTACACCTGTGGTATCCATCCATTAAGATGGTTAAAAATAATCAAACAATATATATATATATATATCTTCAAACTACCGATCAAATAAACAATCGATTACCACCACAAGGAATAGATGGCGCGCGCATATTTTCCAACTCACCGTCTCCATTTCCTACGTTTATCGCCCGGGAAAAATATCGAGATTATGCAAACGTTCCCCGTAACGATCCGTTCCCGATAATCGCTCGCATTCCCCTCGGCTTCTTCAACGTGGGGCCGCGTGAAATCGATATGAAATCGGATCTGGCGTCTCGATAGTACCCCCACGATCGATACGCGGTGGTCGGAACGCGGCGTAAGAATGCGGCTTCGATCGATATACATTATCAAAACTGTGGCGCGGTGCAAGTGTAATATCAGTTAGTTGTGTCTTCGGCGTGCATCGAAAGACAAAACAACCGGGGGACGGAGGGGGGGGAGAGGAAGAAGAAGAAGGAGGAGGAGGAGGAGGAGGAGGAGGAGGAGGAGAGTATTCACGGTTCGTGAGCGGGACCGTAGGAGAGAGACCGTAGGCGACGCTGGCCTCTGCACCAGACGTGACGAGATAAGCAGATTAGCGCCGGTACCTCGAGTTATCAAAAGGGGACGACGAGGCTCTCGGGGGGAAGCAAGAACTAGACGTTTGAAATTTGTTGATATACGTACAGGGTATCTCGTCGTCGTATGTGGGACATTGTATTATGTTGATTAAATTTTTATATCGGATAAAGCTTTAGGGGAGATTAGGGTAAGACGATGCTACGAGGATGAATCTACTATGAAGAATACTAGAATCTACTATGTTTATATTTGAATTAATAGGCAGACAGAGGCGAATTGTTATTATTTTTATTATTAAAATTGTAAAATTATAAAATGTATAAAATTAGGGATTCTGAATTGAACAAATTTTTTAATGTATAAAAGGAACAAGGAAAGTATCAATAATTGCAGTTTTTTCGATATACTTTCGCCAGTTTTATGGGGTTTTTATTGTTTTATAATTTCTTAAGTGTTTTCGATTTCGTTTCAATACTAAACGTGTTTAAATTTTCTCGGATGAATTATTTTGTGGGAGATGATATGTTTATTCACAAAAATTGGGATAATGTGTTAAATTAGGGATCTTGAATTGAACAAATTTTTTAATATATAAAAGGAACAAGGTGTATCAATAATTGCAGATTTTTCGATATACTTTTGCCAGTTTTATGGGGTTTTTATTGTTTTATAATTTCTATAATAATATAAGTGTTTTCGATTTCGTTTCAATACCAAACATAAACGTGTTTAAATTTTGTCGATATTGTATATTGTATTATATGAAGGTGTCGAATTCGAAAAAATTTTTAACAAAGAAAAATTCTGTTTAAATCGTTCCGGTAATATTTGAATAATGATATTTCTAGTATTAGTTGGGCTCAATCTTGCGTTAATGCAACATTTTATTCTAAACTTTTTCTTTTTTTCTGACAATATATAAGTAATTGTATCATATATTTTTACACGATATGTAATTATAAAAAGGAATTTTAAAAGCGTGATGAATTTTTTTTTCCATGATTTTTATCCTTTTCTAGCTAGGATTAACAATGTTGCAAAATTTTACGCAAATCACTTCAAATTTAGTAGTAGATTCATTTACATACCTAATATTCCTAATATTCCTAATATTACGCATAGATAATGCTGTAGTACGAATAATTGAGGATAGCAACGGTGTAATTTTACTAGGAAAAAAAAGAAAAAATCGCGTAGGCAAATGAACGATTACCGATATTCAAAAGCGGAAACGCGCTATTGAAAACTACTTACACAAGGCTGACGTAAGAAAGTGGTCTCAGTTCAATAAACCTTCTTCAACTGACTACGAGATTGTACATTGTACCGTATATCCTTTGAATAATGAAACAGAATATAATAATGACTCGATATTTCAATATTTTTACTAGATTAATCCTAATCCGTTATTTATTTTATTAAATTACAATATTCTTGCATTGTAAGAATTTATCACTATTAATTCTATTAAAAAATTTTTATTATTATTATATATAATTTTATTATTATATATAAATATATTTATTATATTTTTATTATTATATTTTTTTTTTATTATTATATTTATATACTTTTTTCAATCTCAATCTTGATGCTAGATTAATTATTACGTTTGAATTATAATGAAAAAATGATTATTATTAAAAAATCATTTATAATATTAAAATTTTATTACAATGTTACTTAATTTAACATGGGTTATGTTTCATATAAAAATCGTTATAATAGTTATTTTTATTTGTAACTATATAGAATATAATAGACATTATTATCTATATAACAGTAAAATAATTAAAAATAATCTATCTTTATGGATATTAAAAAAAATATTGGTCGTAAATAATTATACATATTTAAATATTTTATGTTTGACAGATTTCTAATATTTTTTTTATTTTTCACAAAAGATTAATTCATCTCTAGAAGATATAATTGTATAAAATTATAAAAGTTTATAAAAGAGGAGAAAGTTAGTTGGCTATTATAAAAAAGAATTGTACTTTAAAAAATATTAAAAAACACTGATTTATAGGATAAATATTCTTTGAAATATTTGCTGGATATATTAATTATATCTGTATTGAATTGATTAATACTGTTATGAATTTCGATTTTTCTTTAACATTTTTCTTACTCTATTTCTCTGTGCCCTTATATTTCCCTCAATTTTGAAAAAATCGAAAAAAATCGACGATGGATATTTTTAACAAGCATCGAATACATAATATGCAAAAAGAAAAAAGTCCAATTGAAATATATCATTTGTTAAAATCCCTAGGAAAAAAATCCCTATGACAACGTGTAACATATAACATATCCACGAACACATATATTAAACGAAAAATAAAAAAAAATCAACATTTCTGCGTTACAACCGTAACACGCGTTGAAATTTCGAAAATTTCTTACATCCTCCTCGATCCACGTCCCCATCTGCATCTACTCCATCTCACAGTAGGGATCCCACGGACGCGAGAGCCTCCTTCAGTCGTTGAGCGCCGCGAGAAAAAAAGAAGAAGAAAAAAAGAGAAACAAGGAATGAAAGTGCAGCAGCCCCTAATGTATTCTAAAACGCAACCGGTGGCCTTCTTCTACCTGAACGCTTTCTTGTTTCCCAGAACAGGAAAGCGTGATGATCGATCATGCGTGATTTCAGTTCGCGGATACACGTAACCGTTCATTCAGCTGGACGTGGCCGCCACTGTCCACCTATAAATAGGTAGTCTCATTGAGACAGGTTCCAGAAAGTGGAGCCACGGTCCCGCTTCGGGCGATACTTGCCTCTTCCCGGGGACAAAAATATCGCGTAGGTGCACGCGATATTTCCGCCAAAAAGGCGAAAGGGGGAGGAACACGCGTGCTTCTTTAATCAAAGCAACGTGGTCCAAGGGGAGGTCAGCTTCCATTGTGATACATCATCGTTTACTGTGATATTTTGATATATTGAAATTATGAGGTAATAGAAAATAAGGCTAAGTCTTGTGGATTGTTATTGTACCAAGGAATTTGTCTAAAAATTTTGATTAATGAAGATTAAAGAATAATAATAAGGGTTATATATATATGGAATTACTTTTTTTCTCTGTTTAAGGGAATAATATTAATAAATTGTCATAGTATTCTATCGATTATTTGTATCTTTAGTTGAGAATATTTTTTATAAATGTTGAAATATTGAATCTTTTATATAATTTCGTTGTTATTTTAATATTATTATAAAATTGTATTTAAAAATGGATTATTATTGTAGGGGGAATTTGTCTAAAAATGGAAAATTTTGATTAATGAAGATTAAAGAATAATAAAGGGTNGTTATATATATATGGAATTACTTTTTTTCTCTGTTTGAGGGAATAATATTAATAAATTGTCATAGTATTCTATCGATTATTTGTATCTTTAGTTGAGAATATTTTTTATAAATGTTGAAATATTGTATCTTTTATATAATTTCGTTGTTATTTTAATATTATTATAAAATTGTATTTAAAAATTAGAAATGTATTGAAACTTTAAGGATTGGTTTCTGATATCTTTCAAAATGATATTCTATAAAAGAATAGAAACAAGAAATTGCTTAAAGATTTATTCGAAAAGTTTCATTAAAGAATTAGTTATTCAGAATTGAGCTTGTAATAAAGTGTTTGAAAACTTTTGTAATTTGTAATTGATTTTTGTACTTTTGTAATTGTCTATATTCTGTGTATTATATCTTGTATAAAATAAATGTTAAATTATAATAGTGAAGTTATTTATAGATTATTTTTGTAATTCTTATTTAATAAAAGATAAAACGAGAGAATGTGATATTATTATAGATAAACATATATTTTTGATCAGTCCTTCATGTCAAGTTATCAAGAGATGATTATCAATTTAAACCAGATTATATAAAGCAGTTTATTGATGGCTCTGCTTTGTATATTACAATATACAATTTGCTTTTGATAATTCAATCGAAATTTAACAATTTTTTATTAAATCTCAAGAAAGAAGAAGACTTAATTAACCATCTAAATAAACTGAAAAATACAAATCCTCCTTTCTTTGCCATCAATCTTTCCAAACGATATATCTTGTCACACTAATCTCTTAAATGTTCTAAACAATTTAGCACAATTCGAGTTTACTTTAATCATCATCATTCCAAAATGATATATCGACAAACAACTCTGACAATTCTCAAACGTTCTCTCAACTTCTAAAAATCCTATTCCACGCTACTTAAAATCGTCTTTTTAATCGCGATTTTCCACAGTCATCGAAGGATGACGGTCGTTTAGTAACTCGAACGAGAAACGAGATCGAGCTAGGAGCGTTAGCGTCACGAGTGTATTACACGTTCGCACAAGCCCTTGCGTAGTTTCCACGAAGTCATTATTATTGCATTAGCCGGCGGCCGAGCACCGATTTGAATTACATATAAGTTTGCAAATTGGAGGAACGGATAATTACGACGTGGACGGCTAGCCGGCGCGAACTCGTTCCCGTCGTCGACGTTCGGGCCTATGTCGACGTGCAGCCCACTGACACGCGTGTTCCTCCGTCAAGATTTGTATTTTTCCACGGGCCAAAAACCCGTGGACAACCGTATGCCGTGATGAATCTCTCTTGGATACCCACGAGATGGATCGGCCTTGATCGAACGAGCGGAGCGGATTTTGCGCGCGTGCAATTACCACGTTTCAGAATTGCGGACAGTGGGATTCTGTTCGAGCTCAAGGATTTTTCGCGTGTCCCTGTTGCACGCGTGTGCGTTTTTTTCTTTTCTTTTCTTTTCTTTTCTTTTTTTTTTTTAAACAGCACGGTGTCGGATGAGAAAATGATGATATGTTTCGTAAATTAATCATGAATTAATCATAAAGCCCGGGTGTAATTTATACCCGTGGCAAAAATGATTGCGCGTTTGAAAAATGATTTTTTCCAAGGAACATCGCCCCTGCCTTTTGGAAACGTGTTACGTCAAGGATTCGTATTGGACGGTGATCTATGGATTTGTAATAATACGGTTGGCTGGGTTTATAAGGATATAATTTCTTCATTTTGTTGCGGGGGATTTGCTGCGATTTTTGAATTTTGTGGAAACGAAAATGAAAATTTTGATGAAATTACGTATCGTGTAGTTGGATTCCCTTGTTAAAAGATTAAAATAAAATTATTTGCGAATTAAGCATGTTTTTATATGGAAATAGAGAAAGATTGATTATGATATTCAGTTTATTATAAATATATTAGAGGAATATTATTATTAGATGTTAAAAAGGATAATTCCATAATTTTCTTAAATTCTGTTTATGGATATATATTATGAAATTAAATTTTTTGAAGAAATAATGAAAATATTCTAAAACTTTATAGTATTCTTGGATTGTTGTTTAATACATTATCTTTTATCGTTCATTTGATACTTGTGTAGAAAAGGGGGAAATATGATTTCAAAAATAAAAATGAAAAAGTTGTAATCTTCCTTCTTAACATTTTTCTTCCTCTTCGATGTTATCTTCAATATCCTCAGGCTTTATTACATAAATTCACAAGCCATAACTTCGTCAATTTTCAAGATACATCAATGAAATTGTAGAAAAATAAAATAGAAAATAAAAATGGAAAATAAAAAAAATAGAAAATTAATTTGTCACTAGGCAAATTTTTATTGTTTTGTTATTAATCTTAATCTTTGCATTAATAATATTACTACTTCTTGTTAAACGTTTAATTACAATTTTATACTCATATTGAGTAATTTTAAATAAATTCAATTTTTCCAAATTTCACGAAATATAAATTTGTCTAAAAGATCGTTTCACAATTTCAGAAATTAATTCTTTTACAGTAATTAATAATTTGCTTATTTTAAATTCTTCATAATTTTATTACGTTGTTTAAATTTCCTCTCTATTCAATGTAACTGCAATGCAAGAAAATTTCAATGTTTGTGGAAGACTGGATAAGATTCATGTTTATTGGAGGCTGCAATTCGTTGTGCACGTGGATAGCGACATGCACATTGCACGCACGTACGCACACGCTGGGCACATGACACGCACACGCGTACGCACGTGTGGAAGACGCATCGAGCCGATTTAGCGAGGCAATCGGGCTGGACTGGTAATTAGCAACGGTTATGTCAGCTGAAACTTGTCGAGTTCTCATATATCTACAACATGATTCACGAATGGTGTCCCTTTGATGATTAGGATTATGATGTATTATCTTGAAGTTGAATTTTTTTGAAACAATTTTATTTTAATCTTCCACAAAATCCTATTTTTCTTTATTCTTGAAAATTTTTTCATCTCAAATTTTTTCAACGTTCTCGATTTTCAAAAATTTCGAGAAAATTCAGACAATGGAATTATATTAAAATAAGTAAGTGTTGAAATTCTTAGTGATAAAATATATAAAGAAAGTAATTTTTATAATTTTTCTCAATATCACTATCTATATACATAATCTATAAAATCTTATCTTATTAAATGTTTTTATATCATTATTAATAGACATGTCACATAAATTCAAAATCTTTAAATATCTCACAAAAATTATTATAAAACTATTTACATTATGAGTTTTCTTATTATAAAACATCTTTTTCCAAACCTCCAAATTAATAAATTCGTAATGGCCATGCATATACCAAATTAATTACATTCAATTGCATTAAATTTCCTATTATTTATTCAATAATACTCTTATATAATTACGAAATTTCCATTTAAAAAAACCTAATGGAAAAACGCATCATTAGAGAATAAAGAATACGTTAAAAATATACTTTCTGTATCCACTTGTACATCTCTCAACGCAGAACCGAGTGGTACGCGGCGACGTGTTAAACAACCAAACGAACGATCCACCAACGTATATATACCGTTCGTAAACGATCCTGTACACGTAACGAGCCGTACTCCTTCGCGTATTGGCGCGCGCGTACGTAATACGTACGCGAACTGGTCCGCGTAAGCGCGGGCGCGCGCTCGCGGCCGCGACATACACGTGTAACGCGATAGCTATGTAGCATAGAGTTACGCGAACCCAATAATACGTCTGACGGCTGTCTAGACGGGGCCACGAACGATCGGCCGTGTGCGTGTAATCCAACGGGCGGCCACACCGTGGCGCGCGTGTGCGCGCGAGGCCGTACACGTACTTACTTATGTGCACGTTAATGGTTGGCTAGAGAGAGAGAGAGATAGAGAGGGAGTGAAAGAGAGAGAAAGAGATGGAGGGAACAGTGGTTAGAAGAGTGGAGGGGAGGTGTGTGCCGGCTCCAACGTATCCTGTGCGTATCCTGCGGACCTGTTAGACGCGAAAGGATTACACCACTCGCGGGGAGTAACTGGACTGGCTGTGGGGAACAAGTTTTTTTTTGATTCGGTTACACTCGTGCGGTCGGTAGACAGGGTTTATCCAGTTTCATGTTCAGATTCGATGTCTTTGGGAATGTTTCCTAGGGATGAGTCATGGATGAGAAATAATAAGATTTGAGAATTTTTGGTATGAAATAGGAATGATAGGAAATTTTTTTTAACGTTTAATACGTACGACAGATAAGAAGAGTATTTGAATTTGAGTGTATGTAAATGAAATTATTGACGTATGCATGTTATATTGATATTATAGAGAGTGTTAATATATTCGTGGGATAGTTTTTGAGGATTGATTTTTAAAATAAACACAAAAAAAGTCAAAAGTATCATTAAAATAGCAATGATAATAGCAAATAAAAATTAAGAGTTTACGAATTTTTAGAAGTGTGAATAAAAATCTACAATAATTCTGTAATTATTTAAATATTAAGTAAAATTAACATGGCAAAAATATTACAATAGAATACTCTTCTTATTCTATGAAGATTCTTTAACTTTCTATGGAAGTCAAAATCTCTCAAAGTTATCGAATTACTCTCTCTCTCTCTCTCTCTCTCTCTATTTGTTCATTCGTATAAATAGGAAAAATAAAGGATATGCATTTCACGATCAGCATAATCACGATACCATGGTTCGTTCACCTTTCAGTTAGAATCACGATCGTAATTACTTCTCAAGGAAGATACAAGATTCGAGATTCTTTTCATTATAACTAATCAAGTTTGGTATTAACCCTTTTGTTAGATGATCTCGGATACGAAGGCAGGGCCAAACAAATTATAAAAAAGCTGTGTTCATCAGTGAGCGTTATTGGAATATAAAACTTCAAAATGAGTTTAAGGTATCGCATTTACGCGACTTAACGGGTTATCTTTTATTATTAATCTCACGTCGTGTAATTCATTCAGCTGTGCCCTCTCGAGGTCTAATCAATTAAATCTGCTGTACTCATCGAACAAATTATTTCCTTTCCACTCTCCATCTCCTCTTCTTCCTTCGTCCCTTCTTTATTTTTTCTCTTTAATTTCTCATTTCCCTTTTTCTCTCTTCTTCACGCGTACATTTCGCACGTTACACGTGTACGTTAACGTAACGTTCACCTTATAAATTGGCAACGAATGTGTGTATAGGAAGGATTCGAATACGAATATATATGTATATATTCGTGCAGATTTATGCAGATAAATCGATTGAAAATGCATGATCTATGGCCCCGTGTTATTTCACGTGCTTATTCCAATCATTCGTTCAATTATCGATGATAGATCTGCACGCGTTACACTGTAAATTACGCCACGATGGAGCTTCATTATGGCAGAACACAATCAGACGGATATTTTTTACTCTCGTTAATTATTTTTGACAGCTGGGCAAATGGGTGGCTTGTAGATCATCCCGATAACCATTGCATCCATGTTAAATTTGATTTTTCCCAATCTCCTTTTCCCATTTTCTTCTCTAATTAGATTGGTCAAAAAGTTATTATTATTATTAGATAATTCATATGAAATTGAACTGTCGTTTCTCGAAAATTTATTTCTTGTCACGAGATTTTTTTTATAATTATCGAATTATTAAGTTAATGAAGTTACGTGCTTTTTAAAAATTAGTAAATAAAGATCTCGAAGATCCTTGGGTTTTTCTAGAAGAATTGTAATTTGTTGATAAGATCGATTATACGAGCACGAGATAATCTATTTAAAAACAATTAAAGAGATTGTAGTTTAAATCATGATGAAGTTTTAAAAATAGAAATTTAATTTAAGAGAACAGTGAAACTGCAAGTGAAACAGTATTTTAAATAGGACGAATGATAATATTAATAAAATAACATTTAATAATCACAAATATATTATTTGATTAATATTAACATTATAAATTCTAAATAATATCATCATTTTTATTCTTCTTTAAAATTATTACTTTCTTTTAAAAATCCTACATTTTTTACTCCATCGAAAAAGAAGATCAAAGAAAACTCAAAATTCAAAATGAAACTTATATCTCTTTAAAATAACTTGGACATTGAAAAATTGATCATTTCCTTGCCTCACATTATTTGATTCATAAATCTCTTCTTATACATAAATCTGGAAACTGTTTCACGATGAATCAAAAAATTTTCACGAGTTAATTACGCATTACTCAGCCTCTGCGACTTTAAATTAAACAAATAATGATGAATAACGGTCGTCATTAAATTACTGCTGTATTCGATACTCGTGAAAAAGGGCTAATAAGTTCGTTCAATATCTCGAAGACCATCAATGTCGACATGCGCTATAAACTATATAATCCCTTCTTTTTCCCTTTTCCATTTATTTTCACCTCAATATTATACTATAAATCACAATAATAATACCCATGGCGTGTTTCGCGAAGGAAAAAGAAGCCGAAGAAACGAAACTCGAGATAATAAAGCCTACCAATTCGTGTGTTTACGGCAATTTACGTAAATTTATTACATGTACACAAGATATACAAACAGCTTAAAGAAAGATACGGGCTTGTAATATTGATGAAAAATAAATCATCATCGACGATCGACTATAAAACATGACCGGTCTGGTAAACACGAGTGAGATCACAGTACTTACAGTGCTTAACGGCGAAACGTGACGTCTGGCTCGATGCATAAACGAAATCGAGGAAAACACGAAAAAACGCTAGATGGCGGCCAGGTAGAGAAACACGGTACGCCTACTTCCTCTCGGAATAATCCATGCCCTCTAATCCATGCCTGTGTACGATAAAGTAGAGCTCTCGAACAGGAAATAAATAGAAAAAAAAAGAGAGAGAGAGAGAGAAAAAAAGAACGAGTGAAAAAGATTGAAGGAATATATGAAAATAGTTCGTAAAATGTATCTCGGAAGATCCTCTTCTCACGCTACCAGACACATTGATAATAATCGTAATTATTATGTAATAGGTGGTTGATTTCTTGGGATATAATTTGACATTCCCCATTCATTCGATATTCTTTTGTTTAATTTTTATTCTTTCTCTTATTTCACATCCTCGAGAGATAATTTTTTCATATATCCGATGTCTATTTCTGCTAAAAAATCTTAGAGCATCTTTTATTTTTGATGAAATTTTAACGTTAAATGTAGTGACTTTTAATTGTATATGTTTTTTTTTATTATATAAACTTGTATTGTAAACTTATGTATTGTATTGTAAAATTATGTTGTAGAATATACATATCACTAAAAATGAGATTTATATATTTCATTTTGGAAATTAAGTATTTTTTCTTTTATTTATTATATATCACAAATATTATTGTGGAAATATTGCGTGTATCTATTATTAAAAGAAAAAATTAGCTCAAACAAGTGATTTAAGTGATTTTTTTCAAAATTGAAGCTAATAATTTGTTACAATACATTAAACCAAGTTATTAATATTACAATATTTTTTAAATATTTAGAGTAATTTAGTAAAAATATTTCAAAATCGGTAAATTATTAAGATGAAATGACATTTTTAGATAAAGATGTTACTTAAATATTGTAAATGATGAATCGTTGAAATGTTAATTGTGATGAATATTATCAAATACTTAAACGTACGTATGAGTTATTAAGTATGAGTTTGATATTAATTACGTTAAATTTCAAAAGATTATAGGAAAGGATAATGCACTAGCTCGTAAATTATGTTTACGTAAATTATTTTAATCAGGATTGAAACGAAATTAGTATTTCAATAAAAATTCGTACATATAATCAAACAAGATTATGGTATAAGATTACGATATACGATAAGTAAGATTATTTTAGATTTATTTTTAGGTAAGATTGAGTTTAAAATTACTTTAGTACTTATTGCAATGAATAAAAATCTGTTTGTATTCATTTTGAATTTTTTAATCCATTTTTTCTCTATCAAGATCCTAATTTATTCTCATTCATAATCCCTTTATCTTTTATTTTCCTGTATTTATTATTTTATATTAAATATTTGTTGTTTTTGTAACATAATATATGTTTTATATATGTATAGTATTTCTCTAACTTTATAATTTTTCTTAAAACTAGAACAATTTTATTAATTTATTAAATAAATTAACAAAAATGTTTATATCCAGTTTTATATCCAGTTTTTAAAATTCCCTTCAAATATTTATTCTTTAAATCCTTTTTGCGCAATGTTTATTACAATGAAATATATCTTTTCTTCTATATTTATTTATTTTAATTTATCAACATTTTCATTAAAAAAATTTAAATAATTATTTTTAAATTTTTCATAAATTATAATAATAGTTGGTTATTATATTATAATTGACGCCATTCTTACTCTATTATATCACTTCTTATAAATTCCATTTAAAGAAAATAAAATTATTATAGATTAATTCATGAATAATATACTTTTTCTAAGAAAAAATTCATTTCTAACATGAAATTCATCTTGATAGAGATTATATGAAAGCGTATTATAAAATTTAATAATAATATCGCACAAAATCGCATAAAAAATGAACGATAAATCAAAATAACGATAAATTACTCACCATAAAAAAATAGAGATTTTAATAATCAATTATATATAATCATATTATATATATCAATTATATAAATAGTTAATTATGCATCATCTATTTTTATTCTATAATAATTTACAATAATATAATTTTTATTTTACAAATAAAACTTTTTATATCAAAAAATTCTGACTAGATTTGGAATAAAAAGAAAACGAAAATACGAAATATATAGAAAAGTGATATTAACATCTATCAAACGTTAAATTTAGAAGATAAGAGGGAAATTTTTTTCCCACAATTATATTCTTCATTATCCCAATCCCACCTGATACGAGATACACGTACATACATATATTTCGCTATTTATATCGAGATCATAATATCCGTATACCATACCTCATTCAAAAAGAAAAGAGTTAATCGAATATTCTCACAAGGATCACAGGTCAGTATCGGTTGGAATCACGCGCTCGGTCTGGCCGCGTACGTGTTGGAGCAAAGGCAACGACAAAGGGCGGTCCGCTCGGCGCAAAAATACTCGACTCGAGCGTCCCCCAGAGCCGAGAGAGCAACGAGGATCGCGTTCGCGGTTGGATATCGCCCTTCCCGATCTCTGATTGCGAGAGAGTTTGGTTTCACCGCGCGCTCCTTCTCCGCCACGTTCATATCGAGTGTACTTCGCCTCCTCGTCAGGGTTGCGCGACCAAGTACCCCGTGCACCGTGCACCGTAGACTAATGATTCCGTCTGAGTGGGAAATTGACCACTAGGGCGCTGAAAAACCTTCGGCCAGCGGTCGAAGAGAGGAACGGGCTTGGCCCATTGTACTTGTGGCCTTATAGTGGCTTTCAGTTTTTTAGCAGCGTTTTACGCGAAACCCTGAGAAAGCATCTTCCGGTGACGATGAACCCCTTCGCTATTCTCAGCACGCCGGTGATTGTGGCCGCTTGTTATCGGATATTCGTTGCGCGATTGTGGTCGAATTTGTTATACGTATATTGCACAATTTTTAAAATATTCGAAATATTCGAGAATGCTTGGGGATTGGCTAATGGAAATTAATTTTTTTTTCAACTGGTTCTGTGGTAAGTTGTCGTCTTAAGTAGTTTTTATTTATGAGGATAGAAGAAGATTGAAACTCTAATAATAATTAGGTCAAAGATCTGTTTTAGTTTTAATATGTATTTTAATTGATTTTGAATCATTCCTGAGTGGTTTAAGTTTAATTAATTTTATTATTGAAATAAATATTTAAAATTTATTATTTCTCCCTATTTACAGTTACTTTTTTATATGAAACTGATGATTTTATATTTGGTGGTATTTCTTTAATATCAATTTAAACCATTAGAAAAATAAATTGGTTAAAGTATATATATATATGTATGTATATATTGTGAAATGTGCAAGGGATAAATATCGAATGACCTGTTGGTGTTAACCAAGTATAAGAAGAGAAATTATATATACTTATATACTTATCTTTAAATTATACTCACGTAAGAAGAGAACTATTTTCATTCTTGTTAAGGATTTATTATATATGAGGAGTGAATATAGTCACTTATGGGGTAATTTTATAAGGTAATCTTACGATATTATAATAATTGCCTACTATTCAGAATACATTATAGACTAGTTAAAATGATTTAGTATTTAATATATATATATATATATAGATCGATTTTAAAGTTCAGATTAAGGAAAGAGATTGTGGTCTCGAGAAAGAATAATAATTTTTTCCATCTTTCTTATCGTTGAAAATTAACTGTATAAAAAGAATGATTATAGTAATTGATCTTTAAGAACTCGTACTTAGGATAGTTCTAACGATTTATAACCTGAAGAAAAATATAGTCTCGTATAATTATCCGAAAATAATAATTATTTTTATCCTTGAAAGATTTATTATGTCCGATTGTATATAATATATCGTGTATGACTATACAACTTAATTATGTAAATTTAATGAAAAATTTTAGTTATTTATCATAGAACATTAGACAAGAAAGAAACAATTATTTTTACGAATCATTAGCTATTATTAAGGGCTTATTGCAAAACAATTGTAATGGTTCAGCGTCGATCATTTGTAGAATGCAAGAAATGCATAATCAGTTACCATTGAAAATTAATCATCCACGAAGAATTGTCATCTATCATCCGGTATTCATATAGAATAATTATAGAGAAATATAATTGACCGTTATATAAAAGAACAGTTATAATCGTCACACAATCATTTATCAATCAGAATCCATTTAAATTATCTAAAATTGATTTAACAATTCAAGATATAATATATTTCAACATCAAATTTTAACGTAGTCCTGACTTTTTAATTTTTAGCAAATTGCTAGCTAGATTGATAGTTTTATGGTATCTTTTCTCATATTTACGAATCATTGAATTTTATGACCAAAATTTTATCATTTATCGTTATATATATATATTTTAAATTATTAATTTCTTCAACATTAAGCTAAAGCTTTCGCCTCAAAACACTATCGATTGTGAATGTAATTAATACAATAAGAGTACCTATAATTAATTAATGGAATTTTGGTCGTCATGATTGAATCTAAATGACAATTGTTTTTCTCGTAAGTTTTCAAATTATAAAAGATCACGTTAAATCTCAATTTTTAACTTTTCTTTATTCAAATAACTCGATTTTCGCGCCAACCAAGATGGCGCGATCGAGGAAAAAATGGCGTAATTGATGAGTTCGCGCGTCTCGGAAGCGAAACGCGACATTAGGCTCGTGTAAACCGTGGCCCATCGCGGAAAATCATATTTATTGTGACAACGTTCGTATTGTTATCGAACGGGTCATTCATTACATCTGGCGGGGCTATGATTAATGGTCGCCGCGAAGATAAAATGTGGATAATTGGGGTCCTAAGTTCAGCGCACGGCATGGTGATGAATAGTAGAATTCAGCGTAATTTATTGTCGGCCAACACCGTGTCCGCACAATACCCACGACCATAAAATAATGGGCAAGATCTAGCCCCATAGCTAGGATGGAGATTTCTGCGAAAAATCCGGCGGATCGGTTTGCTTTAAAATACAGATTGATCTTTGTAACAAATGGCGATCAACGGCACGTAAAACATAAACAAATCGTAAATCACACGAGCTCGTGTTAATCGTGTTCAATTTCGATTTTTCTGAAATTTTTGAAAAAATAGTGCAAAAGATCTACTTATTTTTTCACGTATAATTTTCCAAGATCTGTTGGATGAAAAATGATCTTGTCTGATGAAAATTGAGAAATTGAGAGAGATTGGATTCGTTAATAAATTGCAATTGAATTCCATCTTGAATTTTATAATCCTGTCACAAATCTCTACATTAAATTTCGATTCTCATCTGACTGTACATTTTCCACAACCACCTGTCCTCGTACGTGCACATTCTCCCTTTCACTATCTCTCTATGTCCTTCACTCACTTGGCGCAAACATTTCTAAAAGACACTCGGATAATCCACCCAAAACCTTAGGAACTGTTGCACCCTTCGCTCACGCGATAATCTCAAGCACTCTGCGCAAACACTCGTCTTTCACACCTCCAAGTCTCTGCGCCAAGCACTCTTCATTCCAACGTATATCACGTTCTCACACCGTTCCCAAGTCGCCCATAAATACGTTATCCCACCGTTTATCCCCGCGCCTTTTTTCTCTATCACGCAACATCAATCTCCTCCTCCTTAACTTAATCAAAAAGAAATTCCTTCCATTCCCAATATCTTCATCAACACCTCCCTTCAATATCAACACCCTCGTTACCCTCGCCAACACCTTTCGTCCCAACCGCGAAATAGCAATTCTCCAGAAGATCCAAAGCGCAACGTTAAACCACAGTCACATTCTCTCCAAGTCCGCCCTCTTCTCGCGAGCACTTCTCGCGAATCCGCGAGCGCATCGCGCCAACGCGGCACAACGCGTAAAGAGGAGATAGCGAGAGAGAGAAAGAGAGAGAGAGAGACGAAAAAGCGAAGGAGGCCGAGAGAGGGCAAGAGGGAAGGAGACAAAAGAGGCAGAGTTGAGGACGCGTCTGGGTGAAGGATCGTACGTATGCGCATCGTTAGAGAGCGGGGCTGTCAAGTTGCGCAGGTGGCCAGGTTGGACGTGGATAGATGGGCCACGGCGTGGGCAGCAACGAGCGTAGCCCCTGGAGGCGGTCGGCGGCCTGGTCTCTCCCTTGCACGACCGCCTCTCCCAGCGTGTTCCTGTTCCTCGCCTTTTCCACCGGCTGCGCCGACTACCACCAACACCGACCACGCGTCGCTCTGACCGCCTTCTCTCTTCTCTCGGCTTGTGGAGAACTCGAAAAGGCCATTCCACTTCGGTCCAAGCCCCGGAAGACTCACTCCCGGCACACACGTCACTCACTCGGCTCGGGTCACTCGCGTTCCCTCGCTCGCCATTATTGCATATATCGCTCTCCACTTCTTCTTGGTTCGCAACGCTAACTGGTGCACTCCAATCACCTGCACGCACGACCACGAGTATATGTATATACACCGTGGTAACGAAATAACGAGAGGAACTCGAGGATGGAAAAGAAAAGAAAAAAGAAAAAAAAAAAANNNAAAAAAAAAAAAGAAAGGAAGAAAGAAGGAAAGAAGAGAAAAGAAAATGTATGGATGTATATCGAGAGTACAAAGTTGCGGGGTCCCGACATCTGACGTGGATCGCGCCTGCCCGGTAATCATCGGTTGCGATCGCGTGTTGGTCTCCTCGCGAGGATGCTGGTCTCGGTTGAGAAGCTGCTCTCGACGCGGCAACTTCCTTTCGAACAACTTGCTACGATGAGGATGATCTTGGAATTGGATGTGTGTATAGTAGATATTTAACGAGGGAGGGAGGGGATGATGTACTCGTTTCGTTAGGCTGTTGGAAGTTTAATGGGGTTTCTGCATTTTTCTTTGGGGATGATGACGTTGAAAATTAGTCCGTGGGATTAAACGGCGATACGAGATGCGATTTAAAACTTTGTTTCTTAATTTGTGCCGATCAAATTTCTTTTATTTCGTTCGCCAACTTCAACTGTCGATTAGATCTTTTTGGGTAACATTGAAATATGAAAAAGGAGGTAAATTATGGGATTTAATTTTTTTTTTACACGTAAAATTGGAAATATTTAAGATTTGTAATAAGGAATGAAATAATATGGAAAGAGATATCTAAATGTGATGCAGATAATTAAAAAAAAGTTGTGAAAAAGTCAGTATATTTCATTTTTGAATCTTCATTATTTTCTTTAACATTAACTTAAGTAAAAATAAATTTGTCTGCATGCGAATAGTCTCACATCATTTTAAAAAATCTTTCTCACCTCATGTATTCAAAGTATAATTTAATTAATTCACATATATAATTTCTATTACTTCGTTTAATTAACCCCTTTGACCCATTATATTGCATTCCTTGCAACAGTAACCATGATTCAATCGAAGCAATATTTAACAAATCGTATTGTCCATCTATTTTTCCATATTGAAATAAAACTTAATACTAATATATGCATCACAAAATCCAATCTCTTGATTTATTATCAAACGAGCAATAAAGAACAATTTGAACAATTGCAATATCTTTCCCATCCAACCTTCCTACCCCACATTCGCCGCAAGATGTCGTCACCCACTCGAGGACAATTTCTTTTCGCGTTTCTCGCCGATTATGGTACGCCAATAAACGCGACAACGTCACAAAGGGCCGCTGAAAAACTGAAAGCCACCGGAAAGCCGCATTTGCGCCGGGCTAATTAAGCCAGGCCAAGGCAACCGATCAGCCGATGAGTCAAGAAGTTTAACTCTACCCCCTCTCTCTCCCCCCCTCCAACTTGTATACCGTCAACCCCTTTAACCCCATCTCATCGACATGTCTCTGGAACACGCACGAGCATCGTATCCGTGGCGACAAAGAAAGAGAGGACTGACAAACAGACAAACCCGAGCTAGGCGGGAGCGAAACAAGCGGAGGAGGCAAGGAAGTGCATGGAGACGAGCGGTGGTTGTAGACACACATCCACCCAGTCCAGGACACGCGTGGTATATATATATATATATATATATACATATATATATATGTATATACACATATATATATCGAGAGAGTATCCGGGATGGGGGGATGGGGGAGGGTGGTGTTCAGGGGTCCAGCCGCGCTTGAAACAGGGTAGAAACAATGAAGATTTGAAGGGTTGACTCGGGCGGGGGGATCAAAGGTTGAACGAAGGGGTGCACGGGTTTCAACAGCCCCACTGAGTGGCTATTAGGCACCCCCAAGCCAAGCAAGAGCAATTTGCTATAATCATTACCATTCAGGATCTCCGAGCCGAGAGGGTCCGTTTCTCCGTGCGTCTCGTGCCCTCCTTGACGAAGAACACCCGTTGTAACGCACCCGTCCTCGATGCCTGGGTAATATCTGGCCAACGTTCCCGCGGGAAAACCTCCACCGTTGTCCGTGAACGAATGAGATCGATGAGAAAACATTTCTGCTCGGCCGAGGTTGACGCGGATTTCCAACGTGATACGTTGAGAGGTTTAATGAGAGGTGTGTAGCAAGGTTATGTTATAAGGGTTTTGAATTATCAACCCTTTGGCGAGTCGGAACAGAGACAAGGACGAGTATTTTTTTAAATGTTTTTTTTTTTTTTTTTTAAATATCTGTCTGTGAGGCTTTAAGTCTAAGCTGATTTATCATTGTCAAAATGATGAATTAAAGGAAAATATTTAGTAAATTTATATTTACAAGTGTCTGTTGATTCGAAGCATTTAATGAGATTTATTTAATTAGTTGTTATTAAATAAATCTAAATGCTTTGAAAAATGACATTCTTCTTAGAATTATTGATAAATTTTTGTTATTTTTTGAATTTATTTGATATCATCTTTGAAATTATCTTTTGAACATTTTTTCATTCATCAATTTCTCCAAATATTGAAGTTGATATAATATGACCCCCTAAAGATATTAAATTTTTTAATTCATTTGAAATTCCATTATTAAATTCTTTTATTTTAGTAACTTCAGGATTTACTGTAACATTAAGACATTATTTTTTAATTAAAAATTATTTTAATTTAAGAAAATTTTATTTAATATTAACAATTTTTTTAGGAATTTATTTTACAATTCTTCAATCAATTGAATATTTAAACTCTTATTTTTGTTTTAATGATAGAATTTATGGCTCAATTTTTTTCATAGCAACTGGATTTCATGGTTTACATGTTTTAATTGGATCAATTTTTTTATTTGTATCTTTATATCGAATAATAAAAATTCAATTTTCAATGATACCATGTCACTTAGAGATAATTGAATTTTTATATGATTTTATTTATGTTTAATTTTATCTAATTAATATTATAATATTAAAAAAATATCAAAATTTAAAATTTTTTGATTTTTTTAAAAAGAAATAATACTAGATAATGATAATAACGATTCGATATATTTAAAGTTATTCTAATAATTATAATTTTTAAGTAGTCTTAAAATTCAAAATTTGAAAAATAAGAAATGTGTTAGTCTTATTAATATTTTTATTAATAAAAATTGATAAAATATTTTTAACGCGAATTTTCATTTCAAACCTTTCACTCTGATCTTTTTTTCAAACATTACTTCACCTTAAAAACTAATCAAAAAATATATATTTCTTTACAAACTAAACCACAAAAATTGCGCAACACAATCGGCGCATAGAAACACTCGATAAGAAAAAGTTCAGACAGGAGGTCAACAAGTGTCACGAACTAGACTTACCACTTTCACGAGAGAAAGCCTCTATCTCGGCGAGTGGAAGAGAGAAGAGAAGAGTAAAAAAGAAAATCCACCGTAAAAACTGTTTCAACCATCTCGCGTACACGCTTTGCTTTCCTAGCCAAGCCAAATCACGCGAAGAACCCTTTTACAACTCGTTCCAGGAACAAGATCCTTTTCTAGTTTGGTCGTTGGCGGTGATATCGGAACCTCGTTCACGAGAAAAGTTGAAAGGGAAAGGAAACAAGAAAGGGTTAGGGAAGGAAGAGCGTGAGAAAGCGCAGTGGAAGGCAGATAAAGAGAGGGTGGTGGTGGTGGTGGTGGTTGTTGCGGTGCCCCCACCTCCCCCCCCCCGTTTAAAGGAGTCGGGCACGCGGCTCGAGGGGGGAGGGGGAGGGGGAGGGAAGGATGCATGAGTGTGGTAGCAAGAACAATTGATGAAAAACGGTGCGAGGAGTGGTTGGGTTTCTCGGAAAGTCTCTCCTCGAGAGGCACGCTGCAAAATGAAGGGAGGCAGGTGCATCGCGGGTGCAGCTGGGAGGCTGCTGCGTGCACCGTCGTCGTCGCAAGACACTCCGACGTCCTCTCTTCTTCTCTTCTTGCGCCTCCACGCCCCCTCCACCCTTCTCCTCACCTCGATCCGTACCTTCGGGAAGGGGGAGGGGGGCCAAGACAAAGCGGCAAATAAGCGGGAAAAATATCGTTTCTCTCTTCTTTCTTCGAATTGAATCGACCAATTTTCTGTTTGGAAATTTTCCTCTTGTCGATTTTCGGGAGCGATCATCTGAGTAATTGATTTAATAGCGACGATCAACATGATTCGCGCGAATAGTTCTATTTATTTTCGCAATATATATATTTCTCTAATTATAATATACATAATTGAGAATTACGAAAATATATTATTTTTTAAAGCTGGAATCTATCGCAGAATCGAAACTTTTCACAACGCATTATAAAATGACATCGATGGACGAAAATGGAATATTTTCCTTTCTCCAGCATTTTCACTTGGTTTCAAGACACTTCGATCCGTCTCCAAGTTAGACGGATGAAAAAGGACGCAGCGAAGGAATCAAGGGATCAAGATAGAGGAGGGGAGAAAGGGAGGGCTTGATGCGAATCGGTAGATCGGCCGGGGCAAGTTACGCGTGGATGCGGCGCTCTCCAAAGGGGAAACAATCTGGTTGGCTACCTGGCGCAGCGACGGTTATAAAACACGGCCGGAGCCGGGGACGTTTATCGCCGCCCTAAAGGTGAATTCACTCCGGTGACGTCGCCACGGCCGGACTCGAGAACTCGCGCAGAGTCTAGACTGCTGGCAGACGTGGCAAAACGACGATATACAACACGCTGGGGCCCAAGCGTGTGCACTCTCGGCCGGCTGGCCGTGATTGGCTGCCTTTGCACGAACGGCCAGATACCTCTTCAGCTACCAGCGGACTCATCATGGCCACGGGGAGGAAGTCGGGGAAGAGGATTGATCGGGCAGATAGTATCCATTATCATGCGTCCACGGATCCACGTTCTAAACGCGACCAATTACGTAATAAACGATTCAGATTTTGTTCTGTTCGTGTATTCGTGTATATAATACAACGGTCGGCCGTTCGCTCGAGCTTTTCCCCTTTAAGCATTTTAAGTGATTTTCTAGATAATTAATTAGTAATTATTTTTGAAACCACTACGGTGAAACCAGGCAATGATCGATTTCGTCTTTTGCACTTCTTTTTTAAGCATATTGCTCTTCGATTCTCTTAGATTGTTAATAATTAACAATGATTGAATTTTGTTATATATTTATTATTGCATCGTATGGTAAAATATAATTTATTTTCTATTTTTCATTTCTATTTTTTTTAATTATCAATTGCGCAATGAATGATTTTTGGCTATATTTTTTATTTCAATTTTTCTTTCTTTAATTATATATATACTTTAATTTTCTGAATTTCTGAAAAAAAAAAGAAGTTTAATCAACGTAAGTTTTAACGTGAAACTAATCGCGCAATTGACTTTTATTATATTTGTACTTCTTCGAATTCTTTGGATTTTTGAGAAGATGGAAATACTTTCGATTATTTTCATCTTTTTTTTTTCGAAAAATTTAAATTAATTTTTAGAAAGGAAAAACTTCGAAAAAGGATAACGATGTGACATTTTATCCCCGATTTGCACCATGAGATCTTTCAATTTCAAACTCCCGCCCCTCCCCCCCATAAATCGTCGACACAATAATAGAAACGGAAACAATAATATCGTCGGAGTAAACGAAACAATTATATCGCAATAAAGTCGTCGATTCTATCCAGACCCGAGTATTATGTAAATCGGCGTATATTATAGTATATTATGGCTTATTATGTAAATCGTGTTTGCAACAGTTAAGCTGGGCCAAGAATGCTCTTGACTTACATCAGATACTAAGATGAGTTCAAAGGGGTAAATAGAAAGGGAGGGAGAAGTTGGCGCATTGATTTTAAGCTAACGTGACGTTGGATCTGATACGCGAAATTACGAAGGTTGGCTCACATGCATAATGCATACTGCACGTCGTGGAGGGGGAGGGGAGGAGGAAGGAGGAAGGAGGGGAACAACAACAGCAAGCGAGAACACAAGAAGAAGATCAAGAGAAGGAAAAACGAGGAGTGGGAACGAAGAAGTGGGAGGCGAAGAAGTGGAGGAAAGAGGAGAAAGAAGAGAAGTGGTGGTAGCAAGTGGTGGCCAGTTTCTTTCTTCAGTACTTTCCCTTATCTTTTTATTTTCCTTTTTTTTTCTTTTCTTTCTTTCTTTCTTTCTTTCTTTCTCTCTCTTTTTGCGATGCTTCTTTTGTTTCGATTCCTCTTCTTGTTTACTGAATTTATTACATGACCAATCGCTGCACACAAACCTTTTGCGCAGCCACGGAAATGTACCCTTGGTTGCATGTTTCTTCTGGTTGCTGGCAGCCTCTTACTCTCGCATCCGTGGAGACTGTTACATGTAAATGAGGAAGAGAAAAGAGAAGATCGTAGAGAAGATCGGAAAGAAGATCGTGGCGGCTGTTTCGAGGCCGTGTTTCGAGGACTCGAAGTGTACGCTACGAAGTATACCAAGTATACTTCGGGACGAAATATTAAATATTAATCGTCGTATAAAGCTTTCTTACTTCGGATTATATTGGATCGTGAACGTCGATAGTGGACGTGGCAAGATTTTATGGGTTTCGAAGCGAGTTGCACGTGTTGCGTTCACGAAGTTGTTGAAAATAATAGGGAAGGTAAAGACGAAGTTCTTATGGCTTCCTCGATTTGTTTATCGAATGTTGCACGGTATTAAAATTCAATTTTAAACAATTCGCGTGTATGGATTCTTTATTAATATTTTAAATTAGTCAATATGCTCGAAAAACTGTGAAAAAACTGTTACTTCTGTCATAGATATTTTCATAGGTTTGCACAAATGTTATTTCTTATTCATCTCTTTATTCAGACAGAATAGAAAGCGTGTTAAATATGCTTATCTAATTAAATAACAATAGCATTGAAAATTCTTCTGTTTTCCAACCTCTATCCCTTATATAATCCTTTGCAAGTTTTATACTAATTTAATTATAAATTAACAAACAATAATTATACATAACTTAGACATTGCTAATAAATACATACTGAAGAATAAAATATGAATAAAATGATCCACAATAACAGATATTCTTAATAAATACTATAAAATATTATAGTTTGTACAATTTTCGAAAACAATGTTAAAATTAGAAACGCATGAAACAATTGCCAAATGGCGAAATATTTTTAATCACGTGAATAAGTACGATATTTTACAATTTTACCCGATCCCCTTCCTTCCAGAAAACACTTATCGAATAACCAAAAATTGTTGTTGTCACCGAAACAAAAAAGAAGAAAAGAAAAAAAAAAACCAGGGACGGTTATATTCTCAGGGATGTTTCAGTTGACATTAACGCACGTGCATCCCCGCGATATTAAGCGAACGGTTGCTTAACTCCAATATCATATTCTTAACACGACGTAGAATATTGCGTCGTCCCCTTGGCGAGGGGAGCACGGTGAAAAATTAAAACGGCATTCCGTGCCTTATAAAGAGTTCTGTTGTCTCGTTACGCGGGATGCACGAGAACGTGCATCGCGGATGCTGTTGGTGCACGTGTGCAACGTAAATCTCTTAACCTTACTGATGTGACCGTGTGTGGAGGAAAGAGAGGAGAGCACCGTGCAGACATAAACTCAGGAATGGGAACAAACACTGTCGGACACACAACGTTCGTTCGTTCCAGAGAGAGAGAGAGAGAGAGAGAGAGAGAGAGAGAGAGAACTTGCTACGTGGTTCGTCCTGGCTAGAAAATATCGAGGGTTGAGATAATACAGAGGGTGTAGATATCCTTTTGGTTCTCGAATATCCAGTTAACCTTAGTGCACAACAGTGTATGTTATCGCGAGATTAAGTTATTTGCAACTTTGTTAATTCGAGTTGAATGAGGATTTTAAATGTTGTTATGTGAAAGATCTTTTTTTAATATTTTTCTGAATTATTCAATTATTCTTTATCCTTTGTATATCTTTATAATCTTTCTTATGCATATTCCATATGCGGAAAAAATTATCGTTTCCGACTTTGCAATAATAATTTATTGTTTAAATTTAATTTTAATTTCATTTATTTAGAATATTTGAATTCCCATTTACGAATCGATGTGATATTCCGTAAAAATATTTACGGAATAAAGGTTGTGATATATAATATTAATTTATATATGAAAGTTAAAGTTAAATTCTAAAAGGAGAGAATATTCTTTATGAATTTTTTTTTTTTATGTTTTTCTTCTTCTTGGTTCCAGGAGCTAATTGTAAAGATTTAAAAGCATTTCACCGAATGCAAATGTTTATTTATTCATATCTATATTCGATGGGAGGATACGATTCATCATTCCAGATTTAAGGAAATAAACGAAAACGATTCTGTGGTTAAAAATATGCAAGTATCTTCGATTATTCAATGCTTACGCAAGCATTTACATCACTATGAGTTAATTTTTGACGCATAGTGTATACGCGAGTTGTTTTTGCGTAACGTAAGATCGGCAAATGTAAGATTGCAAATAGAGAAAGAGAGAAAGAAATGACGAATAAAAAAACAGAGAATACAAACAATGAAATAATAAATGAGGAATAAAGAAGAGAATGCATTAATTTTATCGACACTTTCCAGTTACGTGCATTATAATAGATAGTAAAAGAAATAAAAATTTTTATTTTTTCGAGAAGAAAAATGCAATTAATATTGAAAGTTTAGAAGAATTTGATTATTTAATTGTAATTATAATAATGAAAATTTGTAGTTAAATAAAAAGAGAATAAAAAAAACAAAAAATAAATAATAAATTTTGATCTTTAAAAGATTATTGATAAGAAATTTTATTTATTCATAAATTGTAATTTAAAAAAAGAATAGAAATAAATATAATAGAATATTTTCATTGTTAATTTATCAAATATTTATTACAATAATATTTAAAAGAATATATTAAAACAATTAAATTAAAGAATTATCTTAAATCTGATAAAATTTCTTGTTATTTATGATCTCAAGTAATGAAGAAAAATTATCTTCCACAATAATATTTAAAATCTGAATGTATGATCATTCAATTTTTTGAGATGCTGTATATCATTTAAAAATTATCAATTTTATAATTTTTATTCATTAACTTACAGTAATTTGATTTTTGTTTTTAGCAAATTATTTAACGTTATTATATATTCTTTCATTTTTTAAATGAAAAGTAATCAAGGAATCCTAAAATCTCTTTCTCTCTCTCTCTTTATATATATATATGTATACAAATATCTTTAAAATTAAATACATGACATTTCTCTGAACAATATTCCTGAAAATGTCTACGTTAAAAATCAGACAGACTATACAAAAATACAAAATATTACAGAAAAAGAATCACACAAGGTCGGGGAAGTAAGCCAACGGGCATGTTAAAATTCAAAGGCGGTACCAAGTTAATTTCGTTCACACGTTTCTGTTCCACAGACGAAACTTTCGCACAGCTATGACTCAGACCGTTTCGAATTATGCCATATATTTCAATTCACGGAAGTATTGGCACGCTATTAATCATCTAATCCTAAAATCCTAATATTAATAAAAATCTATATACATATAGAATATACTAGGTCACACGAAGCAATTTTTTTCCTGAATGAATAAAATTTGAAGGGAATGAAAGTTCACCTTCAAATTTTCATTCAACATTTCATTCACGTTACAATTTTAAAACAATATAGATAGACACATAAATTTTAACAAATAAAAAAAAAAAAAATATTGAAATTATAAATTCCTTTCGTTCTCTCGAAACGATATCTTGAAAAAAAAAAAAAAATTTGCATGCATAATTTCGATATTCGTGTTTCGAAACTCAAATCTAACATTGGCACATTCTTATTATTAACACTCTTATTCACGGCGAGCGGCGTTCAGCGTGAGTACTTTCGTAAGCAAACCTGTGCAATGGAAAGAGGAGGAGAAAAGAAGAAAAAAGAAAAAAAGGAGAGAGAACTTTTAAGAAGGACAGAAATGTGTCGAATATAGTTATTCGATTCGGTCGGAGCTCAAACGTTATTCGCATATGACTAGTCCCCTCAGGGATCGTGTAATTACGTAACGCTATTGCTGGTACGGTAGCATAATGTTCGCCCGGGGCTGCTCACGAGTCTCGGCACAGATTTGCCGATTATTCGCCGACAATTCCGCGTGCAGAGAGCCCCGTGTACTTGCATAAGTATATAACGGCGGGCGTATGTACCCCTCGAACGGGTTGAGCTGTTGTCGAGGCCAATCGAACGCGCCAAAATACGACGCGATCCGACAACTTGCTCGATGGTTTAGCGATCGGTGAGCTTCAAATGTTTTGCACCGTTTAATGAGATTTATTTACGCAAACGAATTTTCTCAATGATTAATTTAACGAAGTAACAAGTGGAAAAATTCAAATTCCTTTCGAGAGAATTCGGTTTCGTTAAGGAATAAATTAAGAGTTATAATTGGAAATATATTTTTTTATGTGAATATTGTAATTTTTTCTTACGAAACAGCGTTTGTGATTATTTAAAGTTGAAGAAGATTACCAATATCTCTCACGTATCACTTCATTTTTTCATAATTTTTCTATCTCAAATATTTAATTTAATTTCAAATAGAAGAAAATCAAAATTTTCTAATACATTACAAACACGTATTCAACTTCATCGAATCGACAATTCTTAATTGCTTAGGATCACAAGGAAAGAAAGGACTATTTATTAACCCTTTTGTAATGTAATTACGTCAGGATGCAACTTCATACGGAATAACGAAAGCAAATTGTTTAATTTCAAATGCGATCCCACGGTTGGGATCAAGGATTCTAAACAGCACACGTTAGAATCTCAAGAAAATCTACACGTCACCCTTTCCCTTCCTCTTCTTCTTCTTCTTCTTCTTCTATTACAAGGTAAGGCAAAATGAATGCCGAGATTTTTTAACAAAACTCAAAAGAATCCCCTCGCGCACCACACGGCTATGAAACGAGATATCGTTGAATTCAATCCGCGGCAAATACCCATGGTTTTTCCCCTCCGTGGCAAAGACGATTCGAAGGGCATCAAAATGCATCGGGTGCAATTGCACAGCGCGAATGCGCCTGTTCCCGGCCCCGTGCAACAAAAGTGAAGCCGGAGATCGACGAGGAAAAGGTAAAAAGGGACGGAGAGAGAGAGAGAGAGAGAGGGAGGGGAGGAAGGAGGGAGGGGAGAGAAGGTGCAGCTGCATCGTGAACACCAGCCCATGCAACGGCAATAAAGTCTAGGAAGTTGCCTAGGCCTGCGAGTCGAGCGTTCTTAGCGACTGCTTCCGGTGCACGCGGGTCCTCCTCGCTTCCGGGCCGACACCGTGAGAGCCTATGTTGCGTTTCGAATCTTTGTTCTCAAGGTCACTTTCCCCACCGTCTATGGCAACATTGTGAGAGGTTACTTTCTGATTAATTAATCTGATTAATTAATTCTGATTAATTGTCAAATAATTATCGCTACATTGCTCTTCTTTTCTTTATTCTGATTATTATTTTAGAGTAGAGTATTATTATTTTTGTAGTTAGGTTTTCTTTCTTTTTAATAGTGGGATTATAAGTTGGTTAATGTTAATTATATTTTATATGAGTTTTTCTTCGTTCTTTTTTTTTTTAGGATTTAATTGGTTGGTTGTTGGTATTCATTGAAGATTCATTGTGATCTTTTTTCTTTTTTTTTAATTGTTATTGTAAGTTTATTATAATTAAGTTTCTTTATTGGATTATTTTTATATTTAATATAAATAACATTTTTTTTCTTTGTCTATGAATTTTATTGATTTTAAGTGATTATTTTCTTTATTCTGATTATACAAAATTAAAAATCTTTTTGAAAAGAAAGCAAAGGAAATATTTCTTTTTGATATTATCGATCAACCTCTAATCATATTAATGCAATATAAAATGTAGGATATCTTATAAAACTTACGATAAAATATACATATAATGCTTTAATCATTTAATAAATTACTGTCTTTTTTGAATAATTATAATAATTTTAGAGATAATAAAGACTAGACCTTTCAAAAAAGAAGTTTTTTTCACGAATAATTATTTACAGTGCAAATGATTCAAAGAATTTCGACTCGTTTCGAATCGAACGAATTGTTTCGAAGAAACAGCATCATCATACCGCAGTAAAATTTAATCTTTTCCTAATAACAAGGATTTTATGAAAAGGAAAAAATATGAAATTTATCCTTTCATTTTTATCCTTTCATTTTTTTATATTAAATAAAATTTAAGATCGTCGGTTCTATATTTCAAATAAATTTTTTAATCGATACTTTGACAGCTATTTCACATGAAGATTAAAATTTTTAAAAAATTCTTAAAATATATGAAAACATACAAATTCTTGTGAATGCAAAGAGTAAAATTTTAATGAATCGATTTCGAAAGTAAAAAAAAAAAAAAAAAAAATTATATACCGTTAAATAAACTTAAAGAAATTATATAAAAGAATTTATGTCTTCGAAGAAACTATAATCAAACATTCAAAATTATTCCTTTTTTAAGGAAGATTCGAAATAGTTCTAAATCTTTCGAAAAGATTTTCGAAGAAAAAGAATTTCAAGATTAAAAGAGACAACAGAAGAAGGCCTGGACGCTCACTTACCCTAATAGGGGGGGCTAATAAAACTAAAGCGTCTAGACAGGCATCGCGATCGTGTTGCCTTATATGTTCACATTTATCCGAGACTGCCGAAAATCAGTTTCACCTTGGCTCTCCATGGTCGTTCTATCGTTTCTTCTGCGGACGCCTAAATCGTCACGGGTCCATTCCGTCGGTCTCCTCGTCCCCGTCGAGTTTTTCCAGTTTCACGTGGATTGACAGAGACCGACCGACTACCATATAGAGTATCTAGTCGAGACAGTGGCAGGCATGAATGGAGCGCTGCTCGACTGTCGCATCAGTTCTCGAGAAGTCTCGATCGACGTCAGAAAATTGCAAGAAACGTGGTCGTAAAAACGCGGCGAGAGAATCCAATAAACACGAGACGTGTATGAAGTGAATACGAAAGGACCGTTTTTTTGGAAGGAGATGCTTTTCTTTTTTTTTTTTTTTTTTTTTTTTTTTATGACGCTCGAATGGATACTCAAACGTGTATACGAGTTGTATCAAAATTGGTTCATTTCTACTATTGTGTTCCATTAATAGAATTTAATTAGAAATGAATTTTTCAAATATTGTTCTTCTACGTTTTCCATAAAATTTCCATCTATCATTTTATCTAAAATAGATCCAAGGATAGATAGAAGAAACAATTTTTTTAGCACGATTAAAACAAAATTATTCAAAATTCTATTATTATATTTAGAAAGAAGTTGAAAAATATTTCATTCGCAAAGAATTTAAAAACTTTCTAAAACAAATAAAAACCAATACTAGCCTTCCAATATTCCTATCATCAGTCCTTCTTTGATTGAAATACCTAAAAAATACCTATTTACACAAACAAAGTTAAAAAAAAAAGAAAAACCATTCCAAATCCGAATAACGATGAATCTCCAAAACGAATCCTCCAAAACTTCTACCATTGTCCCTTGCACCATACCCATCATACCCGAAAATGGATCGAGCGAGTGTCACGAATGAGCGAAGGAATAAATTTTCGAGAAACAATTGATCGGTTCGGTTCCCGAGTGAGTGATATCCGTACCTGCGCCACCGGTCTAAGGTCTTCGGCGGCGATCGTGTCGTATCTCTTCCTCGGTTCCTCTCCTCTCGACCCCCTTCTCCCACTCGCCATCCATCCATACATCCATACATACATACATACATACATACATACGTTCGTCCGTCTGCCTGAGATTCCGTCGGCGAACAGTGAATCACGTCCATTGACTGGACGCCGGCCAGACGGACTGGGCCCGACCATATACAGACTAGATTCACTCGTGTCGTCGGTCGCGCGCGAGCGAGAAGTCGATGCTCTCTGTGCGGCCGTTGAAAAGGGATGAGAGAGAAGGAGAGAGAGAAAGAGAGAGAGAGAGAGAGAGAGAGAGAGAGGCTGGAAGGCACCTCTCTCTGTAGCCGCTTCCTGTCTCTGCGCCAAGCGATGCCATTTGCGTGGCATAATGGGCCGATCGTTCGGACGCCGCGATCGTACAGGTGATCGATCATACGGACCCCTTGCCTCCATTTTCGGTTTCGCCTTAATAACAGCTAAGCCCTGCACCCCAGAGTTCGTACAGTTAATGATACGGGCCGTGGACTAATTAGAGGATCGTGCATTGAAATGACTTTATTGCCGAGGGTGGGACCGTTTTTCGGGGACTGGTAAGGGTTTGGAAGCGGTGGAAATTTGGAAATTTTGGAATGTAAATTTTGGGAATTTTTTGGGAATGTTTTTTGGGATTAAGGGAATTGTCGAGGGAAGTGTAGGATGTAAAGTGAAATTATTATATTTTGGTGTTATAGGTTGGTGTGAGGTTGAGATTGAAGTATCTGAATGATAAAATATGAAAAATAGTTGAATGAGTTATTATTTTCTATAATATTAGATATGTTTCACGTAAGCAGATAAGAATTTGAAAAGAAATCTAATTTTTACAACGTTATACGTGCATATCGATCATTTATTATTTGGAATAACTTAAACTGATTGTAATTCAAAAATGAGATATTATATATTAGCATGTTTGTATTGAATTTTTTTCTTATTTTAGATATTTTATTTTATTTTATTTTCCATGTATTAGAGAATTGTATATATATTAGATTATTTATTAATGTATATTTTTAATTAATTCTTTTATTCTTCTATATTTTAAATTATCAATTTTGTATATGTAGATGCAGTATATAGTATTTTGCAAGTTTGTATATAGTATTTTAGTTAATTATTAAGTAATTAAATAAAATATTTCTCAAATTTTAATATATTTACATTTTTTTTCCTTACAAGATTTTGTAATGCTTTTAAATTTCTAGAATTTACCAATGAAAAATGATAAATAGCTATAAAAAAAATTATGTTCGGAATATGAAGCTCCTAAAATTTTTTTAATTGTGTTATGCTTTTAATAATAAAGATAATTTTCCAATTTTAATATATTTATAAACCACTAGAGGATAAAAAACTTTATTTATCATAAAACTTCGAGCATAATTTCGATTACCAAATTTGTATCCGATCGTTGAAACACTGCAGAACCCTCGTTAATTATGTTCAATAAAATTATACCGTGAAAGATTTTTGTTCGATAGGTACTTATTCATTTAATTGGTTCATTTTTCAAAAACGTACAAAGTATGAAGAAAAATTAGGGTTCGAAATTTCTAACGATATCGTGCAACACTTTCACTCGTTTTAAGGAGCAGCCAATAAAAGATGACTACAGGGCGCATGAATTGCGGTGAAGGCAGAAATAATTGGAAAATAAAACTGGCGAAGAAGATACAGTGTTTCAAAGGATACGATCGTTCCTGTAATTTGAACCTTACGTCCTGCAAGATGCTCGTGGCACTGATCGATGCAAAACGATATATAGGGTGCGTCGAAAATTATGGCGCGATCTAGATTGGGATGATTGCTCTTGAAATCCTCGTGAGTGTGCATTTAAAATATAAGTTGAGTAATATAATATCCAATAATATTTAATATTTTAATTTCGATATTTAACAACGAATTGATACAAGCTCCATACTCTTTTCTTTCAAAAACGTAAATCGATGTAAAAATGCCAGAGAAAGAGAGGAAGAATATACAATTTATTTAATTTAATATAATATTTATTCGTAACAGTAAGTTTTTAAATTTTTCTTTCATTTTATTTTATATTCACTTTTACGATTCCAGTAAGATAAATAATTTTAAACGAATGAGAGTGTTACTTTCATATTCATAAAATATATTTTATCCTTCTCTGAATTTATTAACACTCAACGTATATATGAAACAATTGTTGCAATTGGACACACGATATTTCTAACCTAAAAATTTTCGATCAATCATACTACAATGAAGATATAATATCGCAACATTTTCTTTATGAAAAATATTTAAAAGGGGGAGTCGGCCATTTTCGTTTCTCCATTCATATTTCATCACAGCTACGGATTAAGACGAACGGATTTTGGATTTCGGATCTCGGCGAAAGAGAGGCGAATCGACATCATTGAAGCGTATCGGAATCGCGCGGCGCAAAAGCGGATGCACAGAGCGAAGAGATTGGTCGAACGAGGCTAGGCCGCTGCATCCGGTCGCAGAAACTGACCTTGGCTTGCTATTCTTTGGCGATGGACAGAGTGACCACCGAACCGCTTGGGCTATCTAGGCATTCGCCACCTGTCGCGATTCTATCGACAAGGAGGATCGACCACAACCGCACCACGATCCATTGCCTTCCAACTTCCTCCCTCTTTCGTCCACTTTTTTATCGGCTCGAGTGGTGGCGCGCGAGCGCGCTAGACGGTCGCTTCCGTCTGTGACGGAAGCGAGTCGGTGAATTTTTCACGCAGTCAGTCGATAAATCGATGCAACAGAGGTTTTTGTTAGCATCATCCGGGATATCGATTGGTCACCTCGGTGGAATGAACGAGTTACTTATCGTTCAAGTGGAACATTCGATTGTTCGGGTATTTTTGTTTTTAATTTAACAGAGTATCCTGGTAAAAGAGGAGGAGGGATTTATTGCAAGAGATTTGAGAGTTTCAAAATGGTTTTTTTTTTTTTTTTTTTAAAAGTATTACATCTTGTAAATTAAAAATTGTCCCCTGTATTTTTTAGTTTATTTCTCTTTTATGGGAAATTATATATCTTTTCCTTGTAGGATATTTTGTATATAATAATTTGTCAAGTTTATATTAATATCTAACTTGATTCTTTTTTAATTAAAAAATTTTCAAATCTAACTGAATCATCATTGTTTATCATTAATTATCAAAAGATTATTAAAATTAAATAATGTTGAAAATTTTTGTTATTGATGTAAGGATTAATAAAGATTTTTATTAGCTTTTGAAAATTATAATATTATTTGTCACGTTGTTATCATGTAAAAATAATATAAGTTTTCCTGTGCTTGGAATTATTTTGTTTGAATTGTTTTTAAGAATAAAAATTCTTGAATCTATTTAATTTTTCAAAGAGAATTATTTTCTTTTCAATCACTGACTAATATGAAAATATATAGCGATTATCATTTTCATGAATTTTAAATTCATAAAAATTAACTTAAACAAAATCTAAAACTTATTTAATATAATGATTAACTAATAATTTTAAAGATTAAAAAGATGTAAAAAATTCATACATAAATTTTCTAAAAATATAAAGATTTATGAGATGATAAATAGAAAATATAATATGCAAGAATAGGGAACAATCTTTTTAAGATCGAAATAAATTAGAAAACAGAAAAATGCGTAATTTTCGCATTTCCATCGTGTATTTCGCGTAAAACGCATTACGTAAATGAAAAATCTATGATGAATTAAGAAGAGGAACGCGTCTAGACAGAAGATCTTAAAAGGAACGTTTGTTTTTCTTTGCAACGACGGGTTCTTCTTGAAGGTAGAGGAGTAGAAAGAAAGAAGAACGGATGAGGCGAGGATCGTATTGAGATTTCTTGAGTTCTGCTATAAAAGACGGATCGTCATGGAAGAAATTCGATTCGAATCGCGAGAATTTCATTGGGCGGTGCATTAAAATGATAGGGTTCGTTCAACCGTGTTTGCATTTCATTGCAACTTTGTGACATCGTCCGCATTTTATCTTGTCTTTATTTATACGTCTCTTCGAACCCTTTCGAAGCTGAAAAGAAACCAATTCCAACGTGGATGTAATCTTTTGTCGCGAAACCGTTTCTGGGAAGCAGTTTCAAAGGCAATTTACAAATTTTTATGATGATCAGACTTTCTTTAACATTCAACATCGTTGTCATTTCGTTTTTATGAGCAATTCTGTGATCCTCTTGCAAAAGCGAGAAGTTTTATTTCTTTAATTGTGAAGTAAATAACTCGGTGATTCTATTGTATATATATATTTTTTTTTTTTATGTTTCCTTTTTTATCTCCTTTAAATTTCTTTCAGTAAATAAATATCTATTTTCTCAGAATTTTTATCCTTATGCATTATTTAAAATCAATTATTGACTTATTACAGTCAGTCACAAAAGTTTTTAATAATCATTTTCAACTAACAAATGCGTTATTTTTTTTTTTTTTAAATGAAATTAACTGTTAATATTTCAATGTTTCTTTCGCCTTTTAAGATAATTATAATTTTTTAATAAAATAGAATAAATGTTTAAATTATAAAATGTTTTATTATATTATTAATAATATTGATTAATTTTTTAATTAACTTTTATGATTATACTTTTTATTTTATTTTAAATTCAACTTACTCATTTTGAATATAATTGTTTAATTATTATAATCAGTTAAATATAAAATACAATTCATTCATCACTTCTAATCACTTGCTCAAACTCAATCCATCTCCAAACCCAATACTCAAATCAACCCGTAAACCCAATCTCTCCCTACAATATCGCTTCATTGCTCGATAAAACCACCCCCATTCCCTGAATTTCAACGCACCCTTCGATCCACCCAATCTCCTCTTACATCCGTCAACATCCCGATCTATCTCAACACCATATTCCCCTTACCATCTCCAAACAAACTATCACTCAAACCATTAAATCCAAACCTTCCTCTCTTGAAAAAAAAAAAAAAAAAAAGAAAATGTATCAACATCATCAGCATCATCCTTTCCTTTCTTAAAATTATCAACAATCCAAAGTGGTAAGAAATCAGAGAAAGAAGCCATCCCCACGTTTCTTAAAATTATTCTTAAAATTATCAAAATTATTAAAATTATCAATTATCACTCCTCCATCTTTCCCTCTTAAAAAATTATCAATAAAAACACATTCGACAAAGAGGAAGAATTACCCCCTTCCTTCCTTCTCTTAAAAAAATTATCAAACAAGGATGCATCGAGGATGGAACGTCAAGCCACCCCTCGTGTCCTCCCATCCTCCACCTTCCCCCCTTTCTTAAAATTATCAACGAGGTGGATCCAAGACGGTGGGAAGCGGAATTCGGAAGAAGGAAACGGCGAAAGGAAGGACGGAAGGAAGGAAGGGTGCAAGTCCTCCTGGTGGGGGTTCTGGTTGTACCGTTTGAAGGGGATGCGCTGCAAGAAGCGCGTGGTAGGTCCGGCTGCAAAGGTATCGTCACGTGGCCAAGGGGGCGGTACCGTTTTCTCGTGGCCGCCCGGTATAAAAGAGAGACGTAGCACCGGTGCATCCACCAATTACTATTGCACTTTGCCACCGGGACGGAGGCAAGGTCGACCGCTGTACGACCCTCGACTCGAATTGTCTTTACGCGTGTGTGTCACGCTGTCCGCGCTTCTTCTTCTTCTTCTTCTTCTTCTTCCCCGTTCCACCATCTCCATGGGACTGACAACAGCCTGTATCGCCATCGGATAGGGCGTACTAGGCGCCTAGATCGCAAGGATCTCTCGTGTCACGATCCTTGGGAAAGAGGGGCCGAATTCGCGGTGACCGGTGATCGTATGTGATGTATGCACACGTTTCGTAAACAACTATCGCACATTTGCTGCAACAGTGACGTTATTCGCAGTGGGTCGACTGTATAAACTGTGTCAACTGATATAATATATATATCTATATGTATATATGTATATATATATATATATATATATATATATATCTATATGTATGTATATATATGGGGAAGAAAAGAAGGGATAAGGGAGAAAAGATATTTTTTAGTGATAGAATTATTAATTTTAATTTAATATGGATAAAAAAAAAATTAAAATTCAATTAATCGCAAAAGCTAATAAGGATAATTTCGAGGATTATTTTGTACGTAAGCGAGTTTCTCTTTCTTGTAGCATTTTATTTCGATCGTTCAAAAATTATGCCACTGTTTCAGTATAATTGTGCAATATAATATAAACATAGCCTTTGGAACGGTTTTTGGAAACCGAAAGAATTCGATCCTAGGGGATACCGTGTCCCATCTGCCTCGTAAAAGTCTGCCTCCTCGTACTCGTGCAACGGTTCGAGGGTGCTCGGTAAGCGTTAACCCTTTGCTGGAAAGGACGACACAATCTCGGGGGAGGGGGTGGGAGGGATGATTCTTCGCTAGTTGGTTCTTTGGTAGCTTGATGTTTTTAACGGTGTTGGTTTATTGTATTGTAGTAATGTTTAAATTGTTTTTATTCTTGTTTTTTCCTAATTCGGGGAATTTTTGATTACTCTTTGGGGGAAAAATTAAAGTTTTGTTAAATAGTTTAGATAATATTGATTTATAATTTGTAATTATGATAATTTCTAGTACTGGTTCTAGTTAGATTGTTCTTTAATTTCTCTTTGATTCTTCGATTCGAGAAAGGAAAGTTTTGTTATTATAACGTTATTGAATATAAAATAATTTATTTCTTGTTCCTTTACGAGTAAAAAATGCATGGCATTATGTTTCGTAGTTTTTTTATATATTGATTTTTTATTTGGTAGTTTGATGTTAAGTTTTGACACTTTTTTATAATTATTGTAAATATTATGCACATATTGATTTTAACAAGTAAAAGAAAAAGCAAGGAAAATCTTTCTTTTTTAATTCTTTTCAATCTCTTCCTTTAATCAGAAGATTTATCGTAAAATAATTAAATAGTTGCATTAGTGCAAACACGTAAAAGAATTAATAATTATCGATCAACTCTTATTTTAAAAATATTGTAAAATCACAAAATACAATTTATTGAAGTAATTCATCAATCAAACGAAGCAACGATTCGATTGAGTGGAATAATGAATACTGCAAAAAAAAAAAAAAAGGAAAAAATAAATAAACGAAATATTAAATCCAAGAAAGAATCTATTATTTATCAAAAATACAACGAAAAACGTGGACAAATTTGCAAAGAATCAAGAAATGACTGGGGATTAAGATAATCGCTAAAGCTGAGGCAATCGAAAACTTTCTATACTTTCTCATGCACAATTTTATTTTCAAACTAAAATATATAATCCACGATAAAAGTACTAATAACCATCATTAAACACCGAGGGAAGTAGCAAGAAAACAGAATGGACCCATTGAGTGGAAACGGAAACTGAAGAAGCGAAACCGAAACGAGTGAAAGGAGAAACACGATTCTCGATCGTCGACTCTATTGTTTTCTCTGACTACCACTATTATTATTCACGGGGAAAAACGTAGAAGTAAGATTGTAGAAAGATCGACTGAAAAACGATTCTAAACGAACACGAGTTAAAAGTGTCGTAATTTTCTTTTCTTTTCTTTCTTCTTTTTTTCTTTTTGTATGTAATTTGGATATTTGGAAGTATTTTAAAATATTTCAAAATTTATCATCTAGGTGCTTTTAACGAATATATCATTTGTGAGAAGTATAATTGGCACAAGTGTGGAAATGAATTAAAAATTTTTTTTCAAATTTGGAAAATTTGAAGCAAATTGAACAAGTACGTAGTCGCATTTTTACTTATTAATTTTAACGATTTAAAAGACGGAAAATAAGAATTTCAATTTTTGAATATTTTCTTGTATTGATATTTAACATTCTTTATAAAGAAATTTTTATAATTTGACACAATAGGAAACGTGAAATTTTTTTGATTCAAATTCAAAATTTTATAGATTTTTCTTTTACAATATTTTAGTAACTAATATATGAAATGAACAAACTATAAATATACTTTTCAGACATTTTTTTCAAAGAATTGTAAAATTCCTCAAAATTTATTTCCAAAATTCTTATTATCGTAACCTGTATTATTAATTGTTGATACAAAAAAAAAAAAAAGAAAAAGAAAAAGAAAAGAAAACGGAAGGGGAAAAATGATGGCAATTAAAACGAGAAATTGTTATCGCGAAAAATTATTCGTGAAACGCTCACGAAACGAAAAACTGTTTACCCCATACTCTCGATTTACGCTCGAACGCGGGAGAGATCGTCTTTCGTCGCACTTGCAATTTCTTTCCCCTCTTCGCCGCGCGACGCAAAAAGAATCCGAAAAATCCGTCATCGGAGGGACGAGAGTTAACGACCCTCGACGAGGGAACAAAGAAGACACTCTCGGCCACTTTTCCTTTTCTACCGCCTCCCCCCCTCCTCCATCCCTCCGAGCCCCACCCCACCCCACCCCACCCGGTCGAAAAAGGAGGCCTTACACAATTTATGCATCCGAAACAAACAGAAACGCGGCTATACTATAAATATCGCGGAACCGGGCAAAAAATATCCGCACGGTGGGACCCGTGATCCACCTTCTCCTCCGTCCGCCGGCGGAATCGAATCTCCCGCGGCGTGCACAACACACTTTCCACTCCTACCCGTCCAGTTACAAATACCGGAAGTAAACCAGAAGAAGAAGAAGAAGAAGAAGAAGAAGAAGAAGAGGAGGAGGAGCAGGAGGAAGGGGTTATCGCCGGGCCCCGACAAAGGGGGGGCGCATCGCAAAAAAAAAAAAAAAAAAAAAGGGAAGGACGACGAAAAAGCAAGAAGAGGGGGAGGCGAAGAGAAGGAAGAAAGAAACGCTAGCTTAGTGGATATAAAAGATAAGAAATGGGGATTGCGACGTGTTCGGATGAAAGCGATGAAAGAAAGTAGGAGGAAAGAAGGAGAGGGAGTACGAACGAAGTAATGAAGAGGGACAGAGAGAAAGAGAGAGGGGAGGAAAAGATAAAGAGGAAGGAAAGCGTAGGAGGTATCGGGCGCGTAAGAGAACGTGTAAAAGAACGGAGGCGATGGAGCCTCTCGAGGAGGAAGGAAGGAAGGCAGTGTCCGGGGGAGGGGGGGGGGGCGGGGGCGGGGAGGGGGAGGGAGGCGGTGAAGGGAGGATGGTAAAGAATCAGCGAGGAGAAGGAGAAAAGAAGGAAGAGGAGTAGGAGTAGACTAAGGAGAAGGAGTATATGCTCGAGGAGAGGTCGTGGAGAGAAGAAGAAGGAGGCGAAACATGCAATGCATGCATGCATGCATGAGACAGGCAGGCGGACAAACAGGCAAGGCATACAGGCAGATATAGAGGAGGCAGGCACAGGCAAGGCATAGAGGCATACAGGCAGATAGGCGAGCCGGTGCCGCCGCCGCAGCCGCAGCCGCGATCGCGCGCTTCAAGAAGGGAAGTGGGGACACAACATAACACAGCGCGGCCGCGTGTGCAGACCGCTTTTGCAGAGCTTCGCTCGGCACACGGGGAAACGTTCCGCCTTGTATACTGCTGCTGCTGGCTGCTGGCTGCTGCTACTAGCTGCTGCTGCTGCTGCTGCTGGCTGCTGCTGCTGCTGCTGCTGCTGCTGCCGCTGCTGCCTGCCGACTGTCGACTGTCGACTGCTACTCTCAGTCTGCCGGGCGGCCTCGTGCGCGCTTGGTTTCCATCTGACGAATCTGCGCGCCACGAAACTACCCGCGCTCGTTCTCGAGACCCGGAACGGTCGAGCGGACCCGCGATTACGAACGAGAATATAAAGAGAGTAAAAAAGCGAGGGAACGAACGAACGGACGCAACGAACGACTCGTCGTCGTAGTCGTAGTCGTCGTCTTCGTCTTCGTCTTCGTCGTCGTCTTCGTCGCTCGGCCGAGATAAGATCGGGAGAGGTGATCGTCGTCACTCGTTGGCGGACGATCGACGAGGACGATCCGTGAGTGAGGCAGGTCGAGGGAGCCGGCTCGTGCTCCAATCGTTCGCGAGCAGAGGCCCTCGCCAGGCAAAGATACGCGTTTCGCGCCTTATCGTGTCCACGTGTCGCGGCGGACGTTTCGAGATTAACCTTGCTACGAGAGTAACCGGCCACGAGGACTAACAGGAGGAGAAAGAAAGAGAGGAAGGAGATAGGAGAAGGATCGAGATGGTACACACCATGGATGGTGCGTCGTTGTGACATGTGTCAGACGATCGACATGAGACGACCCGTAATTCGGAAGCGGAAGACGCGTGCCCCTTGAAGGAGAAAGACCAAGATATATATATGTATGTACGTATGTATATACGTATATGTATATATACGTACGGAGCTCGAGAAAGTACGCGATTGGTGGTGCACACACGGTGACAGGACAGAATATTGTTGGGTGCTGCTCTAGGCTGGGGACCGTTTGCCGGAACGAAACGGAACGGAAACACGTCGCCTCTTCTACAGGTGTTTCGAATCGATTCCTCGGCTTCCACCGAACGCCCTTTTCCCCCCTCGGTCTCTCGGCGGCGTGCTTCACCTCGTGGATGGTGTGACTGTTCAGTGAGTTCCCTTGGCCGGACACGTGATCCGCAACACGGGCCCTCGTATTCGCTCCTCGTCGCCGCGTGCAGTTTCTCTCGCGTTCACCGCTCGCTCGTGAAGTTTCACCGGAGGAGGAATTAATCGCGTATTCGACGACGACATCCGGGATATTTACTCGACATTCGAACGGGCTTAATAATAACCTGGATAATAATAAATCCAAGTCGCCACCGGAACGAACTTGACACAGTGTCACCATTCTCCTCTTTCATCGAATCGTTGCTTCGAATCGTCGCTCCCCCGAGTGTGGAATCGAGTGGGAGGAAACGAGTGAGGGAAGGAAACGGATATATTTCTATATACTCGTCGGTCGTGTGTCGTCCTTGTGAAACTTTCTCGCGGGAATGCGAGCGACATTAATCGCGTGGCAATCGGGTGTGCGCCTTGTAGCCGCGTGACACCGATTCCTCGGGTACGGATACGGAATTTTTGGGGCCCCGAATTTCGTCACGTCGCGGGCAGATGGGACGATACGCGGGGGGGAGATAAGAGGAACCGAGGAGGAAATACTCTCTTCTTTTTTTTTTTTTTTTTTTTTTCGTAAGCGTATAATCCATCTAACTGTTGGCAGTACAGTATCGTTGAACGCTAATATATATATATTTACACGTTATATCACGCAAGGAGGAACGAGTAGCAAGTGAATAGAAGTGATAGAGAGGAAAAGGGAGGCGGTTGTAAACGATCGAACGTTTCAGCGAAACGGTGTGTTAAATGACGAGGTGGTCCAGGAGGTGGAGGTGGTGGCGGCCCGGTAATACGTGGTAAAACGTTCGGGGCGAGAGAGATTCGGGGAAGGACAGGGTCGCCACCGCACGGGGAAGAAGCGACAGCGGCGTGGCAGATGAGATGTGAAGCACGAGGACTACGCGGCGTGGAGCTGGCGGGAGCGAAGGCGGAAGTTGAGAAGCCGAAGCTGCCGAAGGCGGTCGCAGGGGCGGCGGCAGCTCGAGGGGGCACCTGGCGGGGGCCGCCTGAGATGACGACCCTGCGACGGGGTATCGTGGCACCCCGGTACAATACTTACGTTCTGGTTTCGTTGATCGGACTGTTGCTTCAGACCCAGTCTGCAACTGGTGAGTGGTTGTTTATTTATCAATTAACTTGTTCTTCCACGGTAGTGTTATTTTATATTTTTGATCGATTTTTCGGAGGGGAAAATTGATCCTGTCCAGAGAAATGTAAAAGTTAGTAAAGATTGTCGCTTTGTAAGTTAATAGATGAGTCGTAATTGATAGTTTTTTATGTCTTTTTCGTCTCGATGTATATAACGTAATGAATTGTAGGTTAAAGTTTGGTTTTTAGTTGTAAAAGAGATAATTTTATCCAATGAAAAGTTAAAGTAATAAATCACTTCTACTTGCATAGATAGGATAGAAGAATGAAGCTTTCTTTATTTTTTGTCCTCTTCTTTTCCAAGTAGTTTTATTACAAATAATTTAAATAAAATGTAATTTTATTTATTTTAAATTTTTTATAACGTAAAAGATTATCAATGGATATTTTGTAAAATCTGCAAAATTATATTATATTTTCATGATCATAGAGAATCATTCATTCTCTACAGGAAATGTTCGTGTTTCAAGTATTTAGTATTCAAAGGATTAAGTATGAATAGTCGAGGACAATACAAGATAAAGCTCTCATACGTTGAATTAAATTTAGTTTATAAAGGAAATGGAATAATTTTTAATTATTTCCAGTTTTATCGTAATGCCATATTTTTTTTTTTATTTTTTTAATTGTCGATAATGTCAGGTTTTCTATCTTCGAATAGATAAGATGTTTGATAGGGTGGATATATTGATTGTGTGTTTAACCCATAAAGCATATTAAATATTTTGAAGTTATTTCCGATAGTGGTTCTTGAATTATATCAAACGATTATCTAATTGAAAAAAAAGATAATATACAAAAAAAAATAATTTTTAATGTATGCCATAATGTGAATATTTGATTTGTTTAATATTTATTCAGATTAATTTCCTCGCAAATAATTACTTTAGTATTCAATTATTTCATTCTAGAAATAGGCAAAAAATTATTGATACGTATTAAAAACAATAAAATTTATTTAAAAATTACGGAAATTCCATTTAATTAGCGATAAGAAAGGAGATAATAAAAAATAAAAAAAAAAAAAAATGAAATACAATAATAAAGAAAGAAAGAAAGAAAGAAAGAAAGAAAAAAGAAAAAACAAAATTCATGGAAACCATACTGAACTCCATAATTCAAGGATGGTGATGTAAAAAGCTCACCCCGATTAATCGATAAAAATCAACGTCCCAAATTTCTCGCTTCGCATTGGCTGTATTAAGATGCAGCTGCTCGATATCATAAAAATGTCAGGATATTTCAGAAAAGTAGAACATTTTTGCAGGTTGTTCGTATTTGTACATCTACATTTTTTATTTTTATGCGAAAGATATTCATTATTCCACTTTTACCGTAATAATTATCATTGGATTGCACAAAAATCAGCACAAATAATTTAAATACGTTAAAAATATTGGAGCTCGTGATGCTCTTTATATTCCTTAAATTTATTGTTAATTATGAACAGCTATCGATATAGTTAATAAACGTCACACGATCATATATATTTATTGATAATAAAATATATTTATTGAAGTTTTAACATCACGCCTGTACATAAAACTGTACGGAAAATTTAAATAATTGAATTATTCATATATTCAAAAAATCCAAAATAATGAATAATAGAATTTATATTCGTAATAAAAGTGTTTTAATATCTTTGAGTTTGTGATATGACATCCTAGTAATCCCTCTTCTAAAAATTAATGTCACGTGTATGACAAATATTGCTTTTTAGTTTTCCAAGTATATATGATATATGAAATTTGTTTATGTATATGTAACTATAACATATAAAGAATGAACTACATTTTACTATATTATTACACTCATTACGTTTTTATCCTTTTTTTATTTTTTTTATTATGAAATTACTATAATTAAAGCGAGGAATGTTGCGGTTAACATTCTCCCTAATCAACGATAACGAACGTATTAAGACGACTATCTTCTTGTTAATATGATGCTTATTGCATTATGTTAGCATATATTAAATAAGGATTTATGATTTGTGTAATTTATAGTTATAGTATAAAGTTTATTACTCATAATATAATATAAATTTCGAATGTACGAAAATTAATCTATCTTCTTCACATTTTATACTTCAACAATATTTATAAAATTATTTATAAATTGTTTATTACACGTAACAATGATCAGATAAATGTTTGAATTTGTATTATTATTATAAATTTAAAGATTATTATAAAATATGCAATAAAATAGCAAAAATTGATGTATCCATTTTTCAGTGTAAATGTATAAGTGAAATTTAGATATTTTCAAAAGATAAAATCCATAGTTATATAGTTAAAAAAAGAAGAAAGGTGAAAATTTATGATGTATTAAATCTTTTATAACTGAAAGATGATGTAACGTAATATATCATTTGGCCCATTTTATCATCTTCTTTAACGCCAATTTCTTTTCAATGGAAATAAGATGAAATATGACGTATAGATTTATGATATTTTGTTCTCTTGTGACGATAATTTCTTGTAAAATATAGTTACCACATATTACAAATTTTTCTGATCTAAATTTCTATTACTCTGTTCTGCTTAATATTAAACAATTAAAAAAAGAAAAAGAAAAAATTACAAATTTAATTAAATATTATTTAATTTTTAGAAAGAAATTGTAAAATATTTAAAAATATCGTAATTTTTTTTCCATTCTAAAATTAGACTATCTGATCATAGATTTATTAAGAAAATATTCGTCTTAAAAAAACTTTTATTCCTATCTCGTAAAGATAGAACGTATATCTAGATTATTAATCAGCATGTTTCTTTTTTAGTAATAATCATTGGAAATGTTTCTCATTTCTATCTTTTATATTATCAATACATGTTTCTTCAATTATGAAAAAATTTTAATGTATCGACAACACGCTTATTTTTATTTTTTTTTTTTTATTATACTTCTATCTAACTTATAATACTGAAATTTATATTCAATATCTGATTTAAAAATACGAGAAAATTATCATCTTTGCATAAAAACTACGATACAAAATTTCGATAATCGCAAAGGAAAATGCATCGAGATCGATTCGTTTAATCGAAAACCTCCCCTCCCCACCCTCTATCCATCGCAATCAATTACCGTACACTTTGCAAACGCGACAATAGTTAACGTCTAATGACAACTGGCGTTGACGTAACTCGAAACCAGGGTGTGTTCCGATTGTTATATACCACGACTCCAATTCTCGTTACGCAAACAACGCGGAACAATCGATCAATCGAATTGTTTATTTATCGCGAAGTTTAGAATAAAGTGTGTCACCACCAACTCTCTGCCTTCTCTTCGATTCGATTCGGTTTGATCGAATTGTCGATTCGTTCCGATTTTAAAACGTAACAGGTAGACTAGAGGGTGGGCATATACTTATTTTCGTTTCGACTCGTTTATTTTCGCTACTTCCTGCCGAGAGAATTACGAGGAACATCGTAAGAAGAATTCGTCAAAAATTCACGTGAACACGAGAATGTTATAAAATGAATTTATATTGATGATGAGAGGCATGCGTTAATACGTTAAATAAACCTGATTCGAGATATATTGTTTCGAGAAATGTTCTGAGAAAAATTTCTTTTCGAGATAGATAATCTTTGAAAAATTTTTCTTCTTTGCTTTAGATTTAGAACAAAGATATAAATTTTCACGAGGATATTCAATTTCGATATAAAAGGGAACGAGCGATAATAATTGAAATATTTTCGTTTTTTATATCGTCGAATCGTTATATAGAGATTACACGTGTTAGTGTATAATAATGAACGTGTATGATAATGATATCGATGAATATTCGTGGATGAGAAATATAACTTTTTTCTTATAAAAATTAAGAAATGTTTATTTTTATATTTATCATACTTATGAATTACCGAATAATTTATCAAATTATTAAATCATTGAACAATATCAATAGAAATATTTAATGCAATGAGATTGCATGGCAATTGATACGAGTAGAATACAATTTTATAAAGAAGTTTCGAAAATACTTTAGAAATGATATTTTAAGAGAAAATTAAAGCAAGTTAAAATAATTATTAAATAAAAGGTGATTTTTTTTTTTTAAGTAAGATATCAAGATACCATTTAAATTCGATAGAAAATTTTTATAATTAATCGTTAGAGTAAGAGATCGTTAGAGTAAAATGTTTTATATAGATAATGTAAATTATATCGTTCGGCATTAAGCATTAATAGAGTTAAGCGTTTAATGGTATTTATAAGCGGCAAAATACTTGCGATTCAAGGTTCTTAAATTAAAAAAGTGGACGTGTAGTGGCGACCAGTTGGATTGCATCTGCCGCAAGATAATTACATTGATAATTACATTCGTTGCAAAGGAACTACTTATTGTAAAGGATGCGATAAAGGGGTTTCGGCTCGAAAAGAAAATCGCAAATAAGACGATATGTAGGATACAGCTGTGCATATACCTATAATAATCCACCTATTAAAGTATTCTCTACTTAATATTATCTTTGGCAATGGAGATATGGCAAAAGTACCATTACTTAGAAAATTATCTAAATCGAATATTGTATTATATAAATATTTTACAAATTGAATGTTTCACTGTTCAAATTTAAACCTTTTATTTTATTATATATTAATAATAAATATATTTTCTTCGGTAAAGTATTAAAACGAGAAATACTCTAATTTAAAGGAAAAAATGGAAATATTTTTAAAATTGTTATATTATATAGATATCCTTTTCTCGAATGATCATTAATATTATTTTTTCTTATTATAATTTTTACATTTTATTATAATCTTCAATTTTATTTTTAAATGTATTTAATTTTTATCATATTTAAAGATAATCTAATAATCATCATGTCTTCGTATTAATTTAATTTAAATTTATTAATTTAAATTTTATATTATTTTCTCGATAATCTTAAGATCGTGGATCAATAATGAAATTATTAGGTCCTATTACATTTTCTTTTATAGATAAAATATAGACAAAATACATTGTTCCCATCAAATAGTTGCCACTGCACACTGCCATCGAGCCCAGTTGTGGCACAACTGCAAAAGCGTTAAATGTTTTTACCTCGTGGCAAGCCACGTTAGTCCGTGTTCTCGTTCTATTATTGTCTACTTTGCACGTAATTTAAAACGGCTGCTAATCGACCAAGTGTCGTGAATTACGAGATCTCGGCCTCCCGTACAAAAGAAATCGTACCCCTTCCTTAAAACGCTGTACCTACACTAAGGCAGGAATCCAGAAATGTATATTTTATTCCCTAACGATTATTTCGGTGTCGTAAACCGAAGTAACCGAGACAGAGAAAGCAAGTTTTGCAGCATGCTAAGAGGAATATGCGAATAAGCGAGAAATTGTCATAATTGAAAAGGACGTCTTGGCGAGTGGACTGTGTCGAACAATTTATTTTTACTAGACGTATGGAATTCGTGACGCTGTTTGGGAAAGTTGCTCCAACGATTCTGAGCGCTTTCACGATATTAGGAATTCGAAATTTAAAATTTTTAAATTTTTTCGATTGAAATTTAGAAGAAGAGGAAATTTAGAAGAAGAAGAAAAAAGAATATAAATTCAAACACGATGATAGCATTTTAAAAATTAAATATAATTTTATATAAATTGATAAGGAACAAAATGTTTAAAATTAGAATTAGTACAATGATGGTCAATACGAATATTTCCCTCCCTTCCTCGAATTTTATATCATTTTCGAAAAATATTTAAAGAAAATAATAGATTTAAACAATAAGACTATTCTTCTCATTGATTTTTTTTTTTTTTTTTTTTTTTGTTTCAACGAGAACGGTCTTAATGTTTCTAACGAGGACGATTAGCTCATAGACAATGATACGTCGTGAAATCGAACTTAATCATCTAATGCAATTAATTGGATTTGATTCAGTAATGCTTAATAGATCGTATTATTTGACGCGACGCTTGCGTCATCGTGGCTAGTCTCATTTTTCTTTTCTTTTTTTTGTATTACGAATAAACAATGCAAAAAATTTACAAACGATTATTCGATCCTTCTCAGTTTTCGTTTCCAAGATTTCCTTTTTTTATATATATTATTAAATACACGAATAAGAGAGAATAATTTCGCGTTACTGAGAAAGTTTCGAGCGAAGCTGCAAGCTTGTTTCGTTTATTATCAAAGATTTTTAAATAAATTCAGATTAGCAATATATAGAAAATTTTGAAAAAAATTGGATAAACAGCAATCCTAGACTAAATAATTTTCTTTTTATTTAATTACCATTTAACAATAATTTACGAACTAATAATAATAACAATTAACTTATTAAATTATTAAATTGCAAATTCTCTTTCAAAATTTCCTTAATTTATATTAATAATGATACACGATTTGTGACTCCTAGAACTCAATCTTCAAAATTTTATATATCAATAATTTACGATAAAATTTCTCGAACAATATTCGAACATTAAAGGATTAAATCTCGCGAAGAAACCTATCACAAAAGAAGGAAAAGAAAGACAATCTCCCCTTTCATCATCTTATCTTATCCTTCCCCCCGTATCGAACGATCGATCCAATTCGATCCACGCACTTTATAAATAATAGAGCAACCACCATTATACCATTTCCGCTTATCGATCGCTTGTCACGCGAGAGGAAAACGCATCTCGAAGGTCTGTGATGCCGGCCGGCCGGCATCCACGACGCGATGGACAATCGCGAGCGACGATCGCCAATTATCCGCGCGGTGCCGGCGAAATTAGTGGCGTTGATGCGCGCTGGGTCGGGCATGGAAACGCGTGGTCGCTCGCCTTCGGACAGGCGATAAAGTGCGAATTAATTCAGCGCTAATTCCACGCCTGCCGGCTTCCACCGCCGCGGGGAAAACGCTCACGGCCCGATGAAAACCGAAACTTCATTAAGTTCGACTTCATAATTCGTTTCGTTTAACGACAATGTTCCGGCCTATTGGCATTCTCGAAAATATGGAACCGATTATTGAAGGGGCATTCACCCTCTTGAGTAGTTTAATTTCGATCATTATTGATCGTGATGTTTAATTTTTAATAATAGGTGCATATTGAAGGAAGATAGTGATTCGAACAAAGAAGAAAAGGGGATAGATATCTGTTAGATGTATGGAAAAATTAATGATTGTAATTATAGAAATTAGTGATTTTTTTTAATTTTATTAGGTTAATCTTATCAGTAAAATAAGAAATCATTTATTTTTATAGAATAATGGAAATATTTGGTATCCCTCTGATTGAAATTTTGTTTCAGTGATAAAATAAAAGTTTTTAAGTCTTATATCGAGTACATGGAATTATTACAATTCAAAGTTGCAAATAATAGATTATTTTTAGATCTTCATTTTGGTTCGGAAGCGTAAGATTATGGTTCAGCATTCTGTCGAAACGGTAAAGGTTAAAGATCGTTTGCTTTAAGTCTGCTACGACCTCTGAATCTTTTACGATCCCATTGCGTTCTCGTTTTGGTAAACAACAGTTAAAAGTAAGTTCTTAAAGTAGATAAACGTGTAAATGTTGAAGCATTAAAGAAGAAGATACAATATCATATAACAACACTTTATCTTTATAATCTTCAATAATTGATAAATCCTTAACAAATATAACAAACAACAATGATCCAGATTTAAAAATATTCCGAAGATAACTTAGAAATCTTAAATTTTGTATCAATGATATTTCGAGTATTGATACAAGGATTGACGAAGGAAGGAAAGGAAGGAAAAAACGTAACCTAGATGCAGAAACCTCTACACGGAAAACAAAAATTAAAATTTTTGTCGATCGAAGAAGCAATTGGATTGACGAGCAAAAGAAGAAAAGAAACGAACGAATCAAAGAGAAAAAGAAGAAAATCCCAAAAACCTGCTTGTGGAGGAAGCGAACCTACGCAATAGGATCAACTAGAATGAAAGAGAAAGTGTCGAGTTTTGCCGAATCTTGCGTCAGACACTTGACGAGGTGGATCGTTCCGTAGGGGGTTGCTTGACAGAAGCTTGGCACGGACGTAGCAAGGCTAATTGCAAGTAATTGTAAAAGAGACACAGACGAAAAGAGAGGAGAGGGAACAGAAAAAGAAAGAGAGAGAGAGAGAGAGAGATAAAGAAAAAAGAACACAGAAAGACACAGAAAAAGAAAGGGAGATGGAGAACTAGAGGGAATCGAAGTGATCCGAGACGACGAAACATAGGGACGAAGGGGGAAGAAAGAAGTCGAGGGGGCAGCGGTCGTTGGAAGGGAGGAGAGAGAGAAAGAGGGACACAGAGGCGGAGAGAAAGAGCAAAGGGTGGGAGGGGGAGAAAGCCTGGTGTAATGGAGGAACCAGTTTGCGGGTCAGTGCTCCGCATCAGCGAGTGGAGCTTCAGAGACTGCAGACGCGAGGACGATGCCACCGGGCGAAAGAAGGACGGGGCAGAGGGACCCTGTAGGTCCTCGAACAGGGACGCGAGGGAGGAACGAAGGGCCAGAGAGGCAGATAGAGGGGCCAGAAGGGCCTGGCGAGTCGCGAAGCCGCTCTCTCGACCGAGAGAGAGAGAGAGAGAGAGAGAGAGAGAGAGCAAAGGAGTGTAGGGCCAGCCTGACCAGCGTGAACTACGCGCGAGGGAGAGGACTCTCCACCTTGGTCTGGCTGCTTTTCTCTCTCTCTCTCTCTCTCTCTCTCTTTCTCTCTTTCTCTTTCTCTCTTTCTTTGCTCTGGCGCCATTTTCCTGTCGACCGAAACAAACCAACATCCTTGGCTGCCTTTCGAAAAAAGAAGAAGAAGAAGAAAAAAAAAAGAGGAAGAAAGGGGAGGCTTTCCGCCCTCGTCACGACGACCGACGAAGGGGAACTCCAGAGTCTCCTTGGCCCCGTCACAGAGGGAGGAGTAGCGGAGGCCTTTTCGCCGCTCGTCTCAGAGACCGCGAATCGTAGACGTCGGCGACCGATGATGGTGCTTTTGGATACTCGCGACTGTTATAGGGGGAGGGGGAGGGGATTTCAGAGATCTCGAGATCTCTGACGCGACTGACGACTACTCCTTGTCCATTATCGTTTCAGGAATTCAATTGGGAGAGAAGTGTGGCGTCCAGTTGAGGGGGGGTTGGGAGTATCAGGGAGATGAGATGAGATGGTGGAGAGTATTTTTAGGGATATCGGAGGTGGATTAGCTAGATAAACCGGTTTACGAGTTACTGAATATAATTTTCATTGTAATTAGTTAATAAATAAATGAAGTTTTGTTCATTTTGCAAATTGTAACTATGATGATGAATTATAACATGGCAAACTTGTAATATTAGCTAGTAATGTGAAATATATGTATATTTTGAATTGAAGTATATCATAATAATTGTATTTAATTAATATTAATTAATATTCTTCAGCTCGAGTAATTATTCTGAAATTATAAGGTTCAATGGTATTTAAGAACATTGTAAAAAACTTGGATTTATATTGGATCTGTTATATTGGATTTGATTCAATTATCAGTATGGATAAAAAGACAATTTTATTATAAATATTATATATATATTTGATAAGACGATGTATTTTTCTTCCTTGAATTTTATGAATTTGTTTGAATAGTGATATTGATTTATCTCAGGAACATAACACGTTTGGAGTTGTACCACGATTGAGGAAATGTATTTTGGATTGATAAATGTTGACAGGAAAAGGAAAAGAAAAAGATTTGAAGAAAATGCAAAGTATGTTGTTTAAACAAATTGCATAACGGTTTTTTATAAAGGTAATAGGGAATAGATTGCGAAGTAACACAGAACGGAATTGTTCAACCGTTATACAAAGCAGTATTCAGTTTCCTCGTTAACTCCTTTCGCTCCAAATGACAAATAGGTTGGCGTTAAAACTGCTCAAGGCATCGACCTGGTTTTTGCACTATTGCAACGTCACTTTAAGTGTATAGGAATTAAAGCATTATCGTGCACTGGTCAGTTCAAAGGTGTTGCGTAACTGAACGAAGATATCATTTGTTACAACAAATTTTTATTTGGTTTTTATACTTTCTAGGTATAAAGTGAAATAATTGTTCGAAAGATTAAGTTAATAACACTTATATGTTAGGAATTATTTTGGTTAGGAATTAATTGAAATTAAATATATGCATTTCAACTTATTACGTATCTAATTATTTTCGTCACATAGATCTCTATTATATTTGTTTCCATATTGGAAACAATATGAGGATTTATTCACTATTCATATCTTCGATTTTATACGAAATTTTCAGATATTAAATTCTTGAAAATTTTTTCTTTATTATTTTGTAGATATACGTTAATTATTATAAAAAGTATAAATAGAAAAAGTTTTTTTTTTTTTTTGATTAAGGAGAGTGCAAAATGTTCATGTTATTAATTTGAATGAAATTTTGAATACTAGTCATTTCACCTAAAATTCGCAATTAAAATATTCGTGAAATATTTAATATGTTCCATTCATAAATTTCTTTAATGCATTAACTGATTATCAATTAAATAGTTAATCTTGACTTTGAATAAATTAACAAAAATATCTCTATTCGAAATATCCGATCAAAATTTTCTAAAAATCTTAAAAATTCACAATTCAATTTAATTGCACGTAAACGAAGCTTCTTACGAAATAAGTGAATTTTCGCAAATTTTCTCGCTTATTTAGAAAAATTAATTATATACAGCGTGAAAAGTAAGAAGCCAAGATCGAAGTAAGAAAAGAAAAGAAAAGAAAAGAAAAGAAAAGAAAAAAGTTGCGCTTGCTGCCAACCTCACGGAACGAAAGCGCGGTCTTCCGCGTAGCTCCTCGGAAGCGGCAATCGGCTGCATCACATATTGTAAGTGATCACGTTTGCACGTCGTAAATATGGCCGTTCGCGTGTACTCTCTGTCGATCTTATTGATCGTGCCGGATCGCAAACGTTTCACCAGGTTCGTTAACGTCGACGAAAATATTTTTAATTTCCTCAACTTCTCGTTGCTAAGCCTTAGATCACTTGACAGTGGCTGTAACGTTAGATATAATCCTCCTGTTCGTTATATTTTTAGTAAAATCGGCTGCTTTACGTAATCAACCATTCGTCCGGGATATTTTTCGTCGACGTTGACCGAACAAATTTTTTCGTTTCGTTTCAAACGATAAGTTGAAGATGGGTAAATGTACTCGTTTCTTAGATGTTAGATTCTTGACATCAGGAATTTTTTATTATTATGTCAGAAANTTCACCAGGTTCGTTAACGTCGACGAAAATATTTTTAATTTCCTCAACTTCTCGTTGCTAAGCCTTAGATCACTTGACAGTGGCTGTAACGTTAGATATAATCCTCCTGTTCGTTATATTTTTAGTAAAATCGGCTGCTTTACGTAATCAACCATTCGTCCGGGATATTTTTCGTCGACGTTGACCGAACAAATTTTTTCGTTTCGTTTCAAACGATAAGTTAAAGATAAGTAAATGTACTCGTTTCTTAGATTCTTGACATTATTTTTTATTATTATGTTAGAAATAAAAATTGTCTATTTTTATCTATTCTTTTTTTTTTCTTGAATAACATAAAGATAAGATTCATAAGGTATTGAATTAATATTCGATTTTAGAAGACCTTAAAATTATCAAATAAAATTGTTACAATTTAATGTATTTCTAAAAAATCTTATTGTGATAAAAAACAATATATTGAATAACGAAGTTGTGACAATTCAACGACAACTTTTATTTAAAAAATTTGGTTAATTATATAAAACAATGTTGAAAAATGTAAAACTATTATTCGAAAAATCATATTTTTTGATTAATTATTCCCCTTCGATACAAATTATCAAATTTGATTATATTGATTATAAAATCATTAATACTTTAATCTATTAATGATTATATAATTCATTCTAACTTTTGAAATAATATAAAATATTCATATTTATTCGAAGATTAGAAAGTATAGTTTCCTAGTTCTACGAGGGAAAATTTATAGTCAATCGTAATTTTTTCTCAAAATTTATAAACGAAGAAAATCTGATTATAGAAGATTAATATTCTAGTTCTATCGACTATTGTATCTTGAGTTATACATACGTGTGATACGTACACCGATCTCAATCTCTTCGATAACTTGGGAAAATTCAATTCAGATTCAGTCAACAATGCCTTGAAAACTTGGAGGTTTTAAAGTTTTCTAAACTATGCAAATAAACATCGCGTGTTAGGCGCGAACAAATCACGATTCTAAAATCAATTATGTCGCAGCACCGTTGGATACCGATATCGAGAGATCGAATCGAACGATCGCGAAAAATAACGGACTTGTATATATGCTTTGAAACGGCGCGGCATTACGTAAAATTATGCCAATGCGAGTTCTTTAGCTTGCACTTTGAACGAGTCGGTGGGTGGTATGATATTTGTACAGTTTCTCGAAGAGAAATATTGCTTTCTTGAATCAATTTCAGTTTCTCACTTCTTTTCTTTCTTTCTTTCTTTCTTTTTTTCTTTTTTTATTTTATTTATTTTTTTATTCAAATCTGGAGAACGTCGCGAGTACATTTATTTACATTAGTTATTATTTGACTCAGAATATCAAACGTAATTCCTTGAATATAAAACGTACAATTCCTTGAATATACTTCATATACAACATATTTTATATCTATTTAGGTAAGGGAATATGATTTTTTTTTTCGTTACGAATCGTAAATTTAGATATATAATATAATTATTTAGATATAATAATAAGATGTAATAATATTCTCGAGAAAAGGAAGAAAATAATTTTAATTGGAATTTTTATTCAATCTTTAAGTTGTTGAATAATTTTTACGACATAAGTATGCAAATTTTCAAAAGAAAATATTTGATATCATCGTGCATAATATCGTGCGTCTCGAGAATATATAGAATATACATGATGATATTATAATCTATATCTTTCTCCGTATAATTTTACAAGTTAATGATCAATTGATTGCTTTATTATTATTTATTATTTTTCATTGAATAAAAAAGATTGTAAGTTGTAAAATTTCAAAGAAATTATTAATTAATAACTAATTATTCTTCTTATTAAATTATTATTTTTGATATGCAATTTTTAATTAAAATTTTAATAAAAATACCGCATAAAATGTCACAACAATTCTTCCAACAAGTATAACCAATAACATAAGAATTTTAAATTTTTCTCAATGTTCAAACTCGAGGCGAAAAGAAAAGATTGAAAGTAGCCGCCATTGGATGGTTTAGAAAAAGCGGGAATCGAAGTCTGGCCGAAATTGCTCGGTGAAAATGGAGAATCTTGTTCAAGGATAAGAAACAATAATGCGAGTTCGAGCGGAGTTTTCTGAAACTTGGGCGAAACCGAGTATTTGAACGGACAACGCGACTGGTTCTCTGTACCTAAGCCATGTTTATGTATGTCCCGTGTACACACGTATCGGATTAGCACTTTGACTTGGAGGCCTTTAATATGAGTAGCGTAGCAAAAACAGACCGACATGCATGGCCGAAGGCGCAGTCTGCGGTGATGATGAGGTTGCGATAAAACACTCGAGTTATGCGCGCGCGTGCGGTTAGTTTCAAGTTCCAACAACGAGAGTGATTACTCGAAAACCTGCACGATAAAACCGACGTTATCGCGGCAAGTAGTAGAAATGGGTGCTCGTTGTGTATTGTGGGAATAGGATTCGATTTCTCTTTGCTTTAAGGTTTTGGGAAAATGATACACGAGATGAAAAATTGGACGAGAATTGGTGAAGATTGATCCCTCGAGACGAAATTAAATTCAAATTCGAATTATTCAGTTTTAATTTAATTCCAAGAAATTACCTATAAGATTACTAATAAAAATATGATTTCTATGATTTGGATATAAAGAAATTATACAGATTAGACGACGTTGTATAGTCAATGATTATAAAATCTGCGTTCAAAATTTTAGTACTTATTCATTTTCTTTTAAATGATTAATTATTACAGCAAAATTTTAAATTACGAAACTATAAAAATATAATTATCACTCTATTGTGAAAAATAGTTCCAGATGAAATTATGATGAAAAAAATTAATTATTAATTTCAAAGAGATTCCTTGACAAAATGAACTTCCTTGCGATAATAGCTTAGGATCTGGTATACTTTTAAACTTGTTAAAAAAAAAAAGAACATCTATTCCCTCAAAAAGCTTTCAATTAACATCATCATCTCCATTTCGATTAACGTAAAATCGCGTGCCACGATTCGCGAGTCGATCCGCGATCGCATCGAACCCTCGCATCGAATCTCTCCCTGTATCCCAGCTTATATTTCATGAATACTCCATGAAACCGACGACAAATCGCGGTACAGGAGTAAAAACCAAAAAAAAAAAAAAAAAAGAAAAATAAAGAACAAAAAAGAGAGAAAAAAAGAATGTCTCGGATGGATCGGATCGCGTGAAAGCTGTCGTGCGAGCTAGCAGGGCTAGACATTCTCGATGGGGATACGCGTAATACAATGTAGTCATCAATACCTGATACCCAGTTGACTTTCTAAGATTACCCGATCTCGGTCGACGCATCGGTTGACTCGAGACAGGCGAAGGTAACCGCGACAAGCGGAGGGAAATGCGCTCCATCGACACGGTGAAACGGAAAGGAAGGAGAAGAAGAAGAGAGAAAGAGAGAAAGAGAGAGAGAGAGAGAGAATAAGATAGAAGAGACCAGAAGAGTGAGAGAGAGAAGGGAGGGGTATACGAGCAAAACAGCACGGGAAAAGGGGGAAGAAGGAGAGCATACAACGAGCAGGAGGGGAGGGAGAAGCTTGTGGTTTTGGTCAACCGGTCGGGTCGCCGTCCGCGGGAACAATCTCCGGGCCTTGATGACTAACCGCGTGGCCGTCTTGCCGAGGCAAGAACTCGCCTCCCTACGGCACGTCGCGAATGCCTGCGCAGCGTTTGCCTGGCCGAGTACCGATCTTTTTACCACCTGCTGTCGCCCGATCCCGCGATACTCTTCTCGTGTTGTCCCATGGGGAGGAGGAGAGGGAGGAGGAGGAGGAGGAGGAGGAGGAGGGGGAGGAGGGTGACTGGCGGGATCGCTACCCCGGAAAAGGCTGGCGGGATACGGTTTACCGGTTCGTACTGATATTACGAGAGGATGATGATGGCTGGAACGACACTAATAGATACGTGTGCATGTACGTATTTTTGTACGTGTGTACGATGAGGGAAAGATTTCGTATGAATTTTCGTTTCCTTCCGTAATTGGAAACGTTTGTTAATCGGTTGTACGTGACTTGGTAATAGGAGTATTGCATGGGGCTTGAAAGAAGAAGAAGAAAAAAAAAGAAAGAAATGTTGAAGGGTAACACACGATGTTCGTATAGTTGGATATTAGTTAGTTAAGAAAATGTGAATTGTGTCGATGATTGTTGGTTGGTAGTCCATTATTGGACGAGAAAGTGTAATTTATATGGGAATAAAGAGTAGAAATTGTCGAGTTTGAAGAAAATTTTAATGTAGAAAATTTTATTAGTAACATTGGAATAATATTTTGTAGATAGGTTGTTGCCTATGTAAACACGATCTTAACACGATAAAGATAATCCTTTAAGTTAACTTAGAGTAATTCCAAGTAAATCCAACCAGCTTACACACATACAAAACCATTTCGAAATCGAATACTCGATCGAGTATTAAGCTCGAAGAGCTTGAGATTCTCCAATTAGTTCGAGCAACGCGCGTTATTCAAACGCATCCTAATGCAGTTTCGTAATTTCCTCGATCTCTGACATCACCGTGAAGCCTCTGATCATCCGTTTCACGACCCAGATTCGAACGATAATTCAAACGTTACGTTACGTTACAAGCATAGAACCGAATTGTATCGCAATCTTGAATCGAGATCGATCCTGCCCATCGAACTATCGACGAATTAATCAGGCATTAACGACATTAACGAAGTGAGATGCGCGATACAAGAGGAAATAAAGTTAGTCGGAATTGGTTAAGCGAGTTGGAGTGTTTATTAGGATAACGTTTGAACCGTTTAATCGATCGTCATTCAAATTATTATCGATCGTCGAACGAGAAAAGAAATCCCGTGATATAATTGATCGATCAAAGAGTCTTTGATATATAATAATATCGTAACGAGGGGGGGGGATACGAGAGGATCAACGCTGTTAATTAAAAGCGTAAAATATCTTGTTTATTAACGGCGATGAGGGAAACGTGATGCAATCACGAGAGGCGAGGCAATTCCGGAATGTCCGCTTCGAGAAAATACGCAGATTAGATCGAAACTCATTGAAATTATCCTCAGGATTTACCGTTAATCCGGTGTCAGATACGAAGATGTATATCTGTGCAATGTTATTGAGAAAGGAGCCGCGGGAAAATAAATTCAGTGGTTTTCTGGGTGATGGGGTAATAGTGCATGACTCGAAAGATTTTTTTTTTTTTTTTTTAAGCGTTTTATAAACACCGTTTTGATACCAACTCGATTTTATATCTCTCGAGTCATCTTTGCTTCGATTTGCGTTTTTCCATCAAATATATTTTTAATTGTATCTTTAAATTTTTTTTTTTTTTTTAGGAAAATATACAAGAATCGTTATCGATATCCGTATAAATGAGGGGAGAGAAAGAAGAGACGCGAAAAAAAGAAATGGAACGACGTGCGATAATTTATTTTGTTTGAATAAGATTCAAAAGGAATATAAATGAAAAAGAAATAAAATTAAAGAAAAGAGGGGTAAAGGATCGAATGATCGTCGAGGATTTATTTTATCTTTATATAGATTCCCTGATAAAATGATCCCGGTCGACGATGTTGTTCTTATAATTTATCTACGATTAAACGATAATTTATTACTTAATATGATAACGTAATTCTTTCGCCGGGGAGAATTAATTTACGTGGCCGCGAACAAATGGAAACCGTAGAAGTTAATTGTTCGAATGTTGTTATTTCGAAAGAAATTATTAGGGTCGGATTATACTGGAGAAATTGCGGCTTAATTAAAATGATTTTCCAAGATGTAGATATTAAGGGAAGAGATTCAGGAATTACGAGTGAGTTTTAATTAACATTAAAAATAGGATATAGGAAGGAAACGAGTTACGTATACCCATATCTAAATCTAATGTTAAATTTATTGTAACCAACGTAAATAGTTGTAAAAATAAAATTTTACGATTCGATACGGATGCAAGATGGGAAAAAAGTTGTATCTGTAATAAGCTTTCTATTTTATATATTACACGCTATAAAACGAAATCGTACATCCTTTAATCCATTCACATAAATTATAAATTTGATTTTACCTAATACAAGGAACAAAATTTCAATTACTTTCTTTATATATATATATATATATATATATTTTTTTTCTTTCTCCAATAAAAAAGAATATTCTTGCGATCAATTATTTGCAAACTATAAAAGTCAAACACACGACTGACAAAAATAAAATACAACGATAGATGACAAAACCAATCAACGTTAACCATAAATTATTGGATCTCAATTAAAATTCTAAATGTCAAAGAAACGAAATTCTAAAAAACCTTTTTACTAAAAAAAATAAAAATTTTCATCAAAACGACGAGAGAAAATATCCCCATATTTTCCTCTTTTCTTACAACAAAACGGATGCGTTCATAACGAGAGAATAGAAAGCCACGCTTTCGAACAATCTGTCTTTGGAGAGCACATTCCACGGCTATCAAGATATCCCTGCCTTTTGTTCGACATAACGGCATTAAACGGTGGACAAACGGCGAACCATCGAGACATCTATGCATATATATATATATATTCATATATATATACATATATACGAACGAGGTAGCCGCATTTGGGAAAGTACGCTTTCTGAAAAGTACAATGATCAGGGCCCGTGATCGGAACCGAGATAACCGGTTTCCGGTGTTATCTCGCATAATGGGAAGAGTTAAACGTGCGAACGAGACGAGGAGAACAATGAGACACGCGGTTCCTGTGGCAATACGGAGATCACGGAGCAACACGCGTAAAATGAAGAATTGGAAAAAGCCAGACGGGGTCCAGACCGTGAAAAATTGCGGGACTTTCGCCAGGAACGCGTGGAATTGTAACGTTTTATGAGAGACTTATTTTGTGAGACTTGTAGACTTGAGAAATTCGTAGAAACAATATCAAACAATGGAGAATATATTTTTATGAATTAATAGTTTAATCGATTGTTTTACCACGAGTATTAGATCCTAAGATAGTAAGAAAGTAATATCGTTTTTTAAATTTTATAAATATTATATTGAATGAAAGCTTTTTAATTGGATGTACTTTCATCTCTAAATTTTTAAATTAACAGTAGAATATATAATGGAGAATATATTTTTATGAATTAATAGTTTAATCGATTGTTTTATCACGAGTATTAGATCGTTAGATAGTAAGAAAGTAATATTGTTTTTTAAATTTTATAAATATTATATTGAATGAAAGCTTTTTAATTGGATGTACTTTCATCTCTAAATTTTTAAATCAACAGTAGAGTGAAAGTATAATCCAAGAAAAATTTTAATTTATCATGTACTATCAAATATACTAATATCTTTCAAAATGTCGATACAAATTTTCTTCCACGATATTCCATTCTCTTCTCATCAAATTCTCTTTCATCTCTCCAAACAAATTTTCCCCACAACAATTGGAAACTCACATTTTCAAGATATTATCAGTTAAACTTATTAACATTTAGTGATTCAAAAGGGAATTTTTGATACCAATTTTCCAATCTCAGTAGCTAAGATACGCCGAAGGCTACCGTTGAAAATCTCCAGTTTTTGATATATGAGAATGCATCTACGAAAGGATACGGAATACACACACGGGGAATGGATAGGAACTTTAATCGGCAGCTTGTATCTCGCATACCGACGTGGCTACATCGCCTTGAGGCTAGAGCCTAGAACCTCCGAGTCTAGACCCATAAGTCTTCCACTAGATTTTTCCGGCTCGATCGCATTATCCTCCTGTTTACGATAAAACCGTCTGACAAGAGCGCTGCTCAACCGACCGAGTCTTCCACTTTACGAAAATCTTCTTCCTTATATTTCGTGCAATGAAAAACGACCGCCTCGGATGGACGTTTTTTTTATGAGGATAAATGTTAAGTTCGTTTTATTCCGTAATCTCGAAATTACAGGATATACGGTGGCGGATGGCCGATAAGTGTCATATAAGTGGAATACTTGCCTCGAGATGTTGGATACAGATTTGAAATTATCGTAGAGAGGAGATGGGATATTATTCTTCTTCACGTTGTTGTATGATTGTCGATGGATATTGTTTACGTCCGTTGAGCGTTTCAAATTGATGATAAATCGTGATTAGCTTGGATGTGTGGTGTGTACTTGTCGATATTATTATAATTAATATGCACGAATATTTTCTCGGATACGTAGGTTTAACTCGAATCGTAAATATGTAAATGAAATTATCCCTTTCTAATTTATCGACACTTATTCGTGATTTCATAATCGATTTATGGTATATTTAAATTGCAAGTCTGATTTATGAAATTTCGAGTCGAGGAAATTGAAAAAGAAAGTAGATTTTTCTTTTTTTTTTTTCTTTTTTTTTTTTTTTTTTTGTTATAAAATTTCTGCAGCTATGGCTACGTTGGATGCACACTTTAAATTTCCTCGACGCAGCACCATCTCCTTTAAGCGAGTTAAAGCCATCGTTTATGCGAGCAATTTGACCTTGATGAATATTTGATGAATGTTTCGATTCACTCGATTCGATTCGAACATTGGATTATTTTGAATTATAGGAAAAATTAGAACAATAAGCTTATCATGATGATGAATCAATTGTCATGAAAAAATTTTTTCACGAATATTCCGATGGTACGTGTCAAATTCTTTCCTTCTTTTAAGAATTTTGTAAATTTCGTTTTAATAATGGAACACATTATCGGTCTATGGACGTAGAAGCGTGAGAAATTTAATTAGTCCAGTTAAATTTAGGCGCTAAATTCGACGAAAGTGATCTTCAGACCTACCAGAAAAGCAACGTAACATTTGAGAAAGAGGTTGTAATGTAAATTACCATTAACCTGGTGAACGTCGGTGACTAATGGATAAAATATTCTAAATTTAGAATCACTTTACTACGAATGATTCCCATTCTTTCAGTCGTCTCGTAAATCAAGCAACGTAACATTTGGATGGAAATGGTATTTATTTATAAGACGATAAATTTAAATATATTCCCACCATGCAAATTTCTAAAACTCTACTAGTTTAACAAGATACACCAAAAGTTATATTTTAAACACTATAGAAATGATAAATATTCCTATATACTCCGTTAAGAATAACGGAGCAATCCCCACTATAATAAAATATCCTATAAATATAACAAATCAAAACTTAAATCAATTGCTTAATAATTCATAACTTTTCATTCATCATTTAATCAAACAAGAATTTAATCAATTATTATTATTATTATTATTAGAAAGAGAAGAGTTGTTTCCACGACAAATCATCCCTTCAATCATCCCGTCCGAAGTACCACTAACCACGAAGGGAACGACTTTCGCGCGGGGGAAGCCCCTTTTCGTTCCTCCGCTTGAAAAAACTGCAAGCTCGCGAAGCGGCAGGGGGGGGGAGGGGGGAAGGGGAGGCGGCGTGTCTCCATTTCGTCGTTCGTCAAAGCCGCGTGTCGTCGCCGCCGCATGCAAAAAGCCATTCGCCATTCGCCATTCGAATCATGGGCGAAAGGTGTGTGAAAAGTCACCGTTGACCCGGCAAAACGCGAAAAAATACTCTTCCCCTGTGCCAAAGTCAGTCAGTCGGTTGGTTGCGCGGGAGGGGCCGGCTGCGGCTGCGGCGCGGTGACGTAAGCGGGGAGAAGCGGAAGGACTTTCGAGCGTGAAAGAAGACTTGGCTCAAAGTTGCCCGTTCATCTGGGCCAAGCTCGCAAATAACGAAACTCTAGGCGGCGGCGTTACCTACCGCCTGCGCTTCGTGCACGGCTCCCCGCGAACTGCGAGAGTTCGGGGCGAGCAAGCAAACCGTGGCAGCCACCGAGCGGAGGGAATGGCATCACGGCGGAGTGTGCATTACGCGAAGGGAAGGACGAGGGGGAACCAACCGGAGGGGAGGAAGATAGAACGAAGGAGGAAGGAAGGAGGGGGAGAGAGAGAGAGAGAGAGAGAGAGAGAGAAAGGCCGGAGAGAGGTAGAAGAAGGGCGTAACTGGGCCAAACGGTGGCTGTGTCGCGCGGTCTAGACACCGCCGCGGCGGTTACTGAGAATTAATGCCCCCAGTTCGACCAGACTTTCCTTTTCGCTCCCGTAACAAGCTGGCAATTCCGACGATCGAATCCGTAATCCGTGACGGTACGGGACGGAATTATTAATTATAATGGTGTCGCGCGGCCACCTTTGTCCGTTGAAACCAGGTCGTGAGGGGGAGAGAGAGAGAGAGAGGGGGGGGAGGGGGAGGGGAGGGGGAGGGGGAGGGGGAGGGCTTGAAAGGTATTCCGAGAATTCTTGTATCGGGTTTTTCTGGATATGCTGCGTGGATTTGATCATGGTGTCTCTCTGTTAGTTTTCTTCGGGACAAAGAGAGATTTGCTAGGGGGTTGGGGAAGATTTGATATTGAGATGGTTCAATTGAAAAATTGGTTTTAGGTTAGGTGGATAGATAGATTGAAGAAGGATTGAGGAAGATTAATTTCTACGATTGTCCACGTGTTTTAGTAGTGGATAATTTTAATTTAATTTTAGTTTTGAGTGGGAAATTGGTTTTGGGGTGGGAGGGAGGATTAAGGGGGATAGAAGGTATATGTATATATATATATATATATATATACGGATAATGAAATAATGGCACGAGTAGATCTGAGAGGAGATAGCAGATATAGTAATGAACGATGATTTAGAAGGGTTGAGATAGCTTTAACGGTTCTGGTATAATGAATTATTAGTTTCTTGCACTTGTAGATGGGAACAGTTTCTCAAACGTTTTGCATTTCTTTTATCACTTCTATTATATTCAAATAATATCTTGATTTTTTAGGAAATGTTATCTGTTATTAATATATAATATCTAAATATTATTTCTATAGAAATAAATAAAATTTCGAATTTTTTAAATATAAATATTAATGATTTAATTAATAATTCTTTATAATATAATATGTTTTTTTATCTTACTTGAAATTAATCGATTATTGGAATATTTATATTATAATACACGAGAGGATGTCACATTAAGAGAAGTCGCTAAAATAGCACGTCGTTACTATATTAAAATCTCTAATAGTCGATGGATCGGAAATATAATATAGTTAATAATCCTATCGATTATTATGTAAGTTGGCAATAAATATACGAGCAATAAAGTTCGCCGAGTAACAAGAACCATCGCCAGTAATTTCTGTCGCAAAAAATAGTATGTTATGATATTGTAATACAGCATCGATTTGCGGTAATCGATCACCACAAACATGATCACTAAATCTTTCTTTTTTTTTCTCTCTTTCGTATCACAAAATTTATTATATATTATACATTTATTTTTTTATCGAAAATTTGTATTCAAAGAATTCGAAAAGTTTTAATCTTTTTATTAAATAAATATAAAATTCGTTAAATTATTATTTCTTATTTAATATGTTTAATATTTTACAAATTGTATGAAATTTTAAAATATAAATTGAGATCAAAGGAAAAGAATTTTTTTCCAATTTTTCAAAGATAATTAAATTAAATTCCCTGTATATTTACGAATATAATTATAAATATTTTTATATTCTTTTTTCATCTTTTTAATACATATTGAAATAAATGAACAACATGTATACAAATAATCGCCTGTCGTTCTTATTCTCCGTGTCAAGTCATTTTTAAATGATAAATTTTCAGATCATATTCATAAAGTAAACTAATAATAATAATAATAATAATAATAATAATAATAAATATACAATTCATATTAAAAATAAAATATTGTTTAAAAACGAAATATTTTCGTGCATTATCATTATCGGTTTCCTACAATATTATAATACTACAATATTATAATAATTACGTTTCAAAATATCCCTGAAAAAGATACAGAGAAGAAGAGAAAATGATCTTCAAATATAAAAATAACGGTATTTTAATTGATTTAATTACTCACGAGGAGGAACGAAATTCCCGTTCCCATTTAACATTACTTAACATTCTAACAGAACTCTGAACAATTAAAAAGCTAATGCAATACTTTCCCGCTTGTATGCATAAAAATATATAGCATGAAACAGAGTAAACTAAATTTAAATGCCATGATACTCGTACGTTTCCACGCGTATCTTCCATAACTATCTTTATTATTCATTTTATTATTCCAGTTTATTTTATCGCGTATTTTTAATGTCGGAATGATTTCACATCGTGCCTCGGATCCGTGATAAAAATCTCTTGTCGGCGGAGGGAAAGAGAGGTAAAGAGAGATAGAGAGAGAGAGAGAGAGAGAGAGAAAAGAAGAAGAAGAGAGCGTTTCGATGAAGGCCGTGGATCGAGCAAAGGCATCTCGGTCGTTCTTTGACCGAAATAAAAATAGGCGCTGCTTGATTTTCGTCTGTGTGAAAGAAGGCATTTCGTGCGACGTTAAGGGAGGTCAGTGGCAAAAGGCGAGCCCACGGATGGGGGTGGGTCTCGTCTGAGAATCTTCTCAGACCGCTTGGTCTTTGATCTCAATCCTTCCATCCGTGACCCGCTCGTTTCTAATTAATTTTTTGATCGTCACAGGACTGCGTGTACCTCGCTCTTCTTTTTAATTTTCGTCTGTTTTTCAGTGGCGAAAAGGGTAGTTGGAGGAATTCGTGTTCGAGGATCGAAGTAGCTTCTTCTTTTTTTTTTTTTTTTTAAATATTTCGAAATAATTTTTTTGCTCGGTTTTGAGTTCTTGCTCAAGGAGAATTTTTAATTCAGAAAAAATTAAAATATTTTTCTTTTCGCGAAATCTAGGATATCTAATGATTTTGAAGAGAAAATTTTTAATTAAAACGTGAAAAGAAATATGAAATTTTTATTAATATACATATATATATTATGATTTTTGTTCACATAAAATGGAATATGTGATTATTTCATTTAAGTTTATTTAATTATTTTATGTTTAGTTTTGCTATTCAATTTATCGATTTCGTGCGAAATTTCTATTTTTGACGAATATTTCTTACCAGACTAAACTTTGAAATTTTTTTTGGATAATTTCTAGAACATGGCTATTCGCTTGATTATAAAACTATTTTTATTCCCGGACGTAACACGAACCATTCGAACGAAAACTGTGCTGGGTTTGAAAGGTTCTGCAGCTATTTTAGCTAGCTACAGAACGTCATGCTTCTATCAGCTCATTCTTGTTACGATCAAAGAGATTTAGATTAACAAAATTTTTTATTTCTTCTTCTTCTTTCTTTTGTAAATAAAATAAATGTAAAAAGAAATGTTGTTCATTTTGGAAAATAAACGGAATTTTTTTTAACTCAAACGTTTTTTTGAAAGTTAATTAAAAGAAAAAAAAATATAATAAAATTATGACATAAAATTATATTCTTTTCTATATTGAATCATGCTTTGCTGAATAAAATTTTTCTTATATTTTTAATTTCTAATTTTTAATATTTCTGTGAAATTAAATTCTACAAAAAAATAAATTCTATTTTTAATGTTTAATTAAATTGTTAATATCGGTAATTGTTATATTAAAATAGCCATAGCAAAGTTATTGCATTTTCTTTTTCACATATTAAATTTCTAATATATTCATTTTAGACATTCCTAAGTTTATTTTTTTTAATTGAAATAAAAGAAGATATTTGGAGAGTGGATAGAATTCAATACATTCTGTAGTTTCATACAATTAAACATTGTAATTTAACTCCAATGCGTGCTTTAAGTATCGAGAATCTCAAATTTCACGGTGCGGTGAAAAAAAGAAAAATATAAGCGAAAGTCGCTCACCAGAAAACTTAGTATCGAATCACTTTAGTTGCCATATTTATTTCACAAGAAATCATTATGTATTGATGTATGTTGTTGCTCTATGGCTAACAATAAGACCTATATAAAAAAGAAGTATAATTCATAGTTTATCCCCTTAATAAATTTCAAATTTTTAAGGTAACCTTTATTATCATCATCATTTTAATATTACAATATTATATTTTCAATTTTTTCAAATTTTCTTCAAAGAATCGTTATTAAAAATTGTTTTTTTTTTAATTATTTCTATTCAAAAAATTAATGTGTAAATGTCTTCCAAAAACTAGAGATATATTGTGAAAAAAATGTATATTTTCAAAGTTTTCAAAAAAGAGAAAACTATATTTATTTTATTAGATTATTTTATTAATCTAATAATATTTCAATATATTTAAATGAAAAATACAAGGAATAAAATATCAGATGCAAACTTTTCTTTAAAAAAAACTAAAATTAATTCTAAGAAATATTTTCTAAAAATATTAAATAATCTTAATAGTATTAAAGTTTTAAATTTTTTAAAAAGATATTCTAAAAAAATTCCAAATTTTATAGTATAAAAAAATCTACTTAGAACTAATACATGTTATTTATCCCTCATAGAATTTTTTTAAATTACAATTTCAAATTATTTTTAACTATCTCATCAAATAAATGAAATAAAGTCTATATAATTCTTCAAATCAATAACATTTTTTTTGTATAAGATAATATAATGAAATACAGGCAATATCCACTCTGATTTCACAATTGCCCGAGGATGGATTAAAAAATAATTATGATATAAAATTAGATAAATTATGATATGATAAACTTTACATGTACTTACATACATGAGTTTGAAATGACTTGTTTGACTCTGCTAATTGAAAGAATTTTATCGTTGATCCTATGAAAGCGTGAATTCACTGATTTAATAATTACCAAAATTAAAATACCATAATTATTTATAAAAAAATAAATAAGAAGATTAATTAATACTCGGATAAATGAACCTGAATGAATCTGAGAATATCATATTTCTTTGGTGAACTGATAAATATTGTTTAAATAACATAAGAATAATTTCCTCTTAAAATCGCGAAAGAATTTTCAAACAGTGTTCTTTGAAGAAAACGAAGAATAATTCGTTGCATATTAATTGATTATCATTCCACCTGCAATTAATCTATAATAACAAATTTAAATAAACTAAAAAAATTTAATATTTTCCCAAACATAGAAATACAGAAACAAGAAATAGCAAATAGAATGGACACGATACTTAGAAATCACCGGTCAGAAGTTTCACGATCGAATTCCCCCCCTGTTCTCTCCTTATTACAAGGACGAGGAACCATACACAAAAGACTTGGCATCAGACATGGTAAACGATACACCTTCACAAGCACCTTACCCAAGAAATACATAAACCGCATTTAATCGTGGCCCATGTTGCAGTTGCTCCGGTTTCTTTCCATTGTCTGGAAGGAAACGGTCGACGAACAGTCTGATACATGAAGTAATCGAGGAAGAAATACGTTTCCTTCGGATCAGGCTAGACCGAGATAGACGTTATAATGGAGGAGGAAGGAAAGATGGAACGATGGGGAAAAGAGATAGGGCGAAAGACAAGGGGAGGTCGAGGCAAAAAGGCAGGAGAAGTGGTCGAGGCAATTCGTTGGCAGACGAAGCTTGCGAAAAGACCGGGAACCGGCTGTTTCCAATTGCATTATCGCACGGTGATTAATTGATGCCCGAGGTGTTCCATTGTCTCTGAGGGACGTCTCGGTTCTGGTTCCCGCGGCGTGCCTTTTTTCGCCGCCAGGCAAAACCACACCGTGCGAGCTCTCTCTCCCTTTCTCTGTCCCTTTCTCCGCCACCTTGCGGGCCCCGGCCCGCCACGTGCGTGCCGGAAGTTGGATTTTTTTCCCACTTTGTTCTGGCGATGCGATGTCAATCAACTCACAATGGATGGTTGAGTGTGTCGGAGAAGGGATGTTCTGGTTCATGGAGTTCGGTTTTGGAATTTCTTAGCGATGAGAATCGGATCTTTATTGCTGTTTTTTATCTAATGGGTAAAATTGAATTTTCTCTAGTGTATTACTTATTCGATTCAAATTTTATTATTCGGATATGTTTTAAGTGGAAAATTATGACTCGAATTTCGAAATGCGAATAATTAAGAGTGGTAAGAGTATTCTTTATTACTAGAGTAGAGTACTTGAATTCGGATGGTTAGAAAAATTAGGATTCATCGTACCTATTTTGAAATTTGGTTACAGATTTTTATACGTACGATATACTTTCTTATTATTTTTTTGAAAATTATGAAAATTATACGTGACAAGTAACTGATTTACAGTTCGAAATCTGTATTGAAAGTATCTGTATGAAAAAATTAATTCTAATTTTAGAAAATATCAGATTTTACTTTGCAATGATCAAATCACGTGATCAAAATTAAAGCAATAGCATAGGAATAATTAGAAAACCAAATTTAATTTCGAATGCCAAAAATACCTGCACATTTTTAATATTTACAAAAAAAAAAAAAAAAATATTTCTTTATTAGAATGTACGAAGATTTTATTTAACTCGATACGTACGATCAATAAGACACGTAAAAACTTTACGTCATCATTTTTCCAAAAAATTTCCATAAAAGTAAATGATCATGCGCAATCAGCAGTTATTGCGCGTCACAAAAGAACCTGATTGCAGCTAATAAATATCAATCCACGTATGTAAAACGCGTAATGAACGGACGTGCATAAATTACAAGCTTAAATAAACATCTTGGCAACGCTTCATCACTCCTTGGGAACATCACGTTTGGAAAAAAACGTTGGCGATTCTTTCAATCGAACCGTCGATTGTATTTATCCTGAATCGGTGGCGCAACAATGAATCAGTTTCAAATTATTTTATTTAACATATACCTCCGATCGTAACAGACGTTATTAACTAATCCACTCGGACATCACCGTTTATAACCGTTCAATGACGTTTATTGTTACAACCTCTTACGACCATAATCGCTTTATAAACGCGTTTTAAACACACGCCTTTGTTACCGACGTCTGAGTTGCTGTTTAACTGCATGCAAAGAAAACACGAGCATAGTAAGGAGAACAGATCGCATTACCGATCTGTTGATCCACAACCGGTGCACGGTTTTAAAATACAATTGTGATTCCACCGGGACCCGTGCATACTTTATCTGTTAAAGCTCCCCTTTATTAGCATGATTCATTTCGTATTCTGCCGTTATGTTTCCTTACGACTTCGACGAGTTGAATGGTTAACGCTTCTGTATACGCGAAGTTAGGGTAATCGATATATTCCTTGAATACGTAAGCTCGACAATGATGCGCCCCTTCTTTCTCAGTTCTATCAGTTTATGAACGGAAATTTTCGATCGTAAGTCACAATTGCGGTGGATTACGTGTTTTGTGGGTTGTGCCTCGCAATACTCGTTAATTCGACAATAAAATTTAATTTTACGAGAGAGTAACGGTCGAGTGTAGGAGAAATCAAATTTGTTAGTCTTAAAGGATTCTTAAAGGAAGTTTCAAACTCTTATAACGATATTCAAAATTCTCGACAAGGCTCGATATACTAGGATACTTGAAAATTTACTAAGGATACTTAAAATATTTGAATATAAATCTTTGATCTTTGATAGTGATCGTTCCTTAAAAATTTTTAGGATTTCTAAAATCAGATGCAGAAAATTGAAATTATTTACTAATTTTTAAATTCCCTTATCTTAAATTGTTTCAATATCGAAAGATATTTAAAAATTATTCGATATTAATCTTAGGTTTTTAAATATTTTGGGTATATCTAGAAAACGTTAAATTTTAGAAAAATCCGTGGGAGATCCTAATCAACTCATTCGGATCTTTAATTCGTTTTCCAAAGTTTAGAAATCTTATCTATTTTCGAAAATTGTAACAGTATTAAAAAATTACAAAGAAAAAATTATTGCAAAAATTAAATATAAATAAACATTCTCTATTCTCTTAAAAATTCATTTGCAAATTATTCGATTTCTAATTATTATATTTTAATACTAGTTTCCGCTGCATTTTCATTCTAGTACATACACGTCTTAAATATCCATTGATGAACACTTTTTGAGAAAGAGGAAAACGTAAAGGCATCGAGATTTACTTTGAATGCAACGCGAGCATTATTTAAATATATACAATCGAAAGTGGAAGTAATTAGTACGTTGCGAGGCTCATTGTGGCTCAGACGTTAGCATAGCCTCTAACTCCTCGTCTTCCAGGAATTTTACCCTAAGTCGATGGAGAGTTCGGCAAACAATGTCGACTATTCCTAACTTGTAGCCAGGAATTGGACGAGTCTTCTCGTGTGTGCTGATCATACAAGCTAAAGTACTTGCACACGAGGTTCGCACTGGACGTTTCCTTTATGAGTCCGTGGTGTAGAAAAATACTTTACTTTCCCGTTTCTCGAGACCTAAAACCGCGAACCAGAGTTTGTCTGTCTACCACGTGAATGACATTACAATGAATCTTTTAATTTGCTATTACTGTTATCTCAGCGCGGAAATATAACTGAACTGTAATTAATTGATGACTTTTTTAAGATAATTAATACGTATAAAAATTATGATAATGCGTACGAGCAACCGATTATCTTCAGAGATAAATAATTTTATTTCTAAAAAAATTAAACGTTAATTAGATGTTCCGAGATTTATTAAGATTTAGAAAATGAACGTGGAATTGATCAGTATCATTTCTGAAATACTGCATGCATGATGTTTCAGTTAATGTCGCAAATGAGTTTTAATTATTCATTTTATTATAATTTTAAATAAATAGGTAAAAACTATACGTTGAATATTCTTGGTTTAAGAAAGTAATTTTAGGAATTATTTTCTATTACTGCTAGCTATAATTTTAGTCATCCGTGAAGTAATGATAGGAAATTTGAAATGCAAAATCGCATGAATCATAAAAATTGCGACTCGCTGATAATATTCATTTATCGAATGAATATTTATAAACTTGTTCAAGTTATTGCCAATAATTCCTATATTTTACATGCTGTACTTTGCATCTATTATAAGTAATAAACGAAACGTTATTTTATATTAGAAATTCAATACTGCGTAAAATAAAAAATATTTTTAATGATAATTAATGATAATCCATAATAAATAGCAAAAACATAACCGTACTAAAATTTTACGAATAATAACGTAACATTAATGCACAAATATTGTACATTAATATATATATATATACTTATATTATTTCATACGTTTAAGAATTTTTCAATAAAAAAAAAAAAAAAAAAGATACAAATGGATATTCAAACGTTTATAAAATATATTTACAATCGCCAGAATCGCCACTTCTCCAAAATTAAACGGTCATTAAAATTCTTTTAACTGCTTCAACTTCCCCCAAGAAAGAAAGAAAGAGAAAAAAAAAAAAAATCATTCAATTCCTCGTTTCAAATCTTAATCCCACATTAATAAACAACTTCCAACTTGTACATTATCGAACCACTTTATTTTCACGTTCCCCGGTACGATACCGCTACACGTAATTTCCAATCGAGCGCTCGCTTACGCACACATTCTTATCCCACATTTAATTCACCACGGCCGACTATCATCCTTCCAGTTCATCAGTTAAACATTCGTCCCGCTATTATTTCCTGGAAAAACGAAAGGCTCGTCCGCCCGTTCTTTTACCCCTCCTCCGCCCCCCCCCCTCCCCTCCTCAACCCTCAATATATACCGACGTATATCCATCATCGTGCGGACACGAGCACGACGTGTAATCCTGTCGCGGCCAACAGTGTTTCTTTCGCAACTTTATGACACGTTCGTCAAGCTTTCTAACGAATGTCCGTCGATTTCGCGCCGGGCCTTGTTCCACTTTTTCAAACGCGCCAAGTCGCGCCCGCCGTACACGGCGTCAATTAAAAGTCCTCGAAGGAATTTTCCCCTCGAACGCGTCTCATTAATGCGACGTTCCCGGAATGCTAACGCGAGAGCCGGCTGTCTTTCATTAAGAAAGAGAGACGCGCGAACCCCGCGTTGCGCACCCGGCATAGCTATGGCTGTGATTAGGCGAGCTATGAAACGAATGGAAGAGGAGGGAGGGGAGGGAGGGGAAAGAAGAGAAAAAAAATCCTGTCGACGATTCCCCACGAGGTTTCAACGTTTCGTCATATCTCGAGTGGAATTTTCATAGTTTCATTCTGGGAAACTATGTTCTTGCTCGTCTCGTTCGCGAACGAGACGATCTCGATAAAGGAAGTTATTTTTATTGTTGTCGTACAATTTTAAACGTCTGTTTACTGATCTTTCGTTTGTTGAGGATATTTCAATGTGGTGGGATTAATAATGTTGATTGCATTGTTTGTAAGGAAAGAAGAAAGGTGTGTCAATAATTTTTAATGAGAATGAAATCGATCAGTTTTAAAATGTTCAACGTGTCGAATAATATATTGTTAAGAATATATTTATATATATTGATATATTATTCAGAAGAAGAAAATCTTTAGGAGGGTGAATACGAGATCAACTGTATATATTTTTCTAATTTTTATTAAATTCTAAACTAGTTTTGTTATAGTATGAATTAACTTTTCTCTATGAAAGATGGAAAATATGATTTGATTATGATATTTAAGGAGCAAATAATCTAATATTAACGTAACATAGATTTTTATGAAAATGTTACTTTAATTATTGTAAAACATGATTTAAAAAGTATTGAGAAATATTGATTTAAGAAAAGATTAATGACAAATTTCGAAGTCTTCTTCAACAAACGCTATTAAAAATAATATGTTCATCAAATAGATATATCTATTTCTAAGTATATATTAAATATTGATGTTTTTCAAACAAATTCTAGTTAGATTTACGTTATGCATTAAAAAAAGACTCAACAAGTACTTATCTATCATCAATTATTTAAATTGTAAATAATATTCATCGATAATTAGTTTCTGGTTGAGTTATGATATCATTATTCAAACAACATTGAATAATGTCTGCTTTTGAATAAATCATTTAGAATTAATTTTTTCATCTGATATATGTTACAGGCGGTATATGCTGGTCTTCCATTAGCAACGGTCGTTGTAAGGAATTATTGTCACAAGGAGTGACAAAGGAAGATTGTTGCGCGTCGAACGCTGCAGCGGCGACCGCGTACTCGGAGGAAGATCTCGATAGCGGAAGTCTCTTTTTTTGGAGGGTGCTTGGTGGAGGTGTGCAGTGTCGTCCTTGCAGAGGTAAGTGAATATTTTATTTTTGATTTACTTTTGATCTCAACTTTTTAAAAAAAATCTAAAGATTCTTGTCGAAATATTAGTAGTGTGCAAATGTTTATGCAAAATTTAGATATTCCAAAATCTGCAAAATAATATGAAAAAGAAGAAATAATAGAATATCCAAAATATAATAAACATTACTATATTACATTATTATATTGAAGAGTATTTAAAAGATAAAGAAAAATTTAAGCTCCGTAAATTATTATATTTAATTAAAAATTTAATTTTGCATACACATCCGCGATTATTTTTTTACAAAAATTCAAATTCAATGGAAACTGTTAAACTATTTTTCTTGATAGAAAGCTGCACGGAAGTAAGGTGTGAGGAGGGGAAGAAGTGCGTGGTGCGTAGAGGAAGACCAAGGTGTGTGTGCAGCCCTGAGTGCAAGGCACCAAGAGGCGGTGGTCCAGTCTGCGGGACGGACGGCAAAAGCTACAAAAATTTGTGCAGACTGAAGAAACGCGCTTGCAAGAAAGGAAGCCACGAACTAGCGGTTGCCTATAACGGCCACTGCCAAAGTGAGTATGTATGAAAGAGATAGAATCATTATCATCGCTTTGCAATTGAACGACCATCGACAGAACCACTATAGATATAACAAAATTTGAATTCATGGCTTTAAGGATTATTCTTATATTCTTAAATATTTAATAATCAATTAAATTTAATTTTTATTGCTCGATAAATAATTTGAAATGGAATTCATCGAAGGTATTCAGTTGCAAGGATTAAACAATAACAATTCTCGTTAAGATCAGTAAAACTTTTTATATAGAATAATTAACAATTACGATCGCATAAATTTTCACTATTATTTACAATTCTAAATAACGAAGAAGACGTAATTATATTTCCGACCACTTCGACAACTCATTCTCGTGAATTATCCAACTGAGAAACGTCAAATTTTAAATCCTGAATCCCAAAACAAACCATTTCGAAACAAGGGTCCTGAGTGGTCAGAGATCGCGCGTGCGCGCGCATCCTAGGGAACCGCGCCAGGTTCGCGCGTGCGCGGTCTGGCGCGCGGAAAACAAACAGGGAAAGGCGACGCATCTATCACGGGGGCAGTTTACGACTGTGCGTAATAACGTGTAAAGTGTCGAGCAGGTTCGTGCGCACGGGTCCGGTGCGGCCAAGGCCGGAGCTGCCTGCTGGACCAGAACCTGAGCCCGCACTGCGTGAGGTGCGCCCGCAGGTGCCCCCAGCCGCCCCCGCAACAACGAGCCGCCGCACGCCCCGTTTGCGGGGCCGACGGAAACACATACAAGAGTGCCTGCCACCTGCGACTTGCCGCCTGCCGCGCAGGTCGCGCCATTCCCGTCGCCTATAAGGGCCACTGCAAACGTGAGTCTCCTTTTACTTCTTTCCTCCTTTCTTTATCTTTGCTCTTTGTCGCCACCTTCGTCTCTCTTCCACGCTCTTTCTTCTTTCAACCCTCCCCCCTCCCCCGCTTCGCCCTTTTCGTCCCTCACACCCCCTGTGCTGACTTCGTCGTCCGTTTCCATCGCTTACTCCGCGCTCTGCTTCCTCCCCTTCCCCCGTCTCTCTAGCCACTGTTTGCCTTTTCCTCGCCTTCTCTTTGCCCCCTCTTTTTTTTCTTTTTTCTTTTTTCTTTTTTCTTTTCTTTTTTTTTTTTTTTTTGCCTCTCCTTACCGTCGCGGCCTGCTTTTTATTCGGTTTTTCAACGCAGCGGTGCGCAACTCGGGAAGAGAAGCCCCGCAGGGAAATCGTAAATATCGGATGGGGAACGGTGGCGAGTGCGTCTCCCCCCTCTCTCCCCCCCCCCTGGTACCGTGCCACTCGTTCAGGGAGGGATAACGTCGCGGTGATTGTTTTGGGGGAAAGAGGCTGCGGAGAGGCAGAAGGTTGAGCGATTGGACGATATTTCCGACGTTTTTTTCTTTCTTTTTTTTTTGTTATTTTATCGTTTGTGGTGAAGAAAGGTAGATGGGTTTACACAACCTGATATATGAGTCAATATATCTTATAGTATATTGTATAATGTACTATAGCATAAGATCGTAGGTACTGTATTGTGTTGTAATTTAGTTATTATACACGCTTAATATTGGGGATATTATCGAATTGTATAACGTGTATACGCATAAGGTGCTTAAAAGCGTACCTTTTTGTTAAGTATTTAAGAAAAGAAACTTTTATAAAAATAGGTATATTTATTTTTTGATTATAATTTTTATTAGTTAGTTAGAAATTTTTATGTGTTAATTAGTGAATGAATAATTCACTACACACAAGTTGAAATTTATGGAGTTGATGAACTGTTTCAAAACACGTGGCAATGAAATTCTTTCTCATTTTTTATTTTTCGAAAGAATCAAGTAATTTTTATCATATCGATTTATTATATCAATTTGAACATTTGCATTTTTTAAACAAATAATATTATTTCAATTATCACCATTGCATTGCTGTATTTTTTTAAAGATTAATGCGAAATTAGCAGTTGAATTTTTCTGCGCGAGAGCTCGGATGCATTTCGCGCTTTCTTTCGAAGGCACTACCTGTTGCTTCTCATGTGAAAGTGCGATTAAACGCAGGAAAACGGGTGTAAACCACAGGGTGGCTTTTATATGACCCGACGCAACTGGTGAATAAGAATTTTTTAAATACAAACGAACGCTGAAATTGAATGGCGATGTAACAGCATGCATTTTTATAAAGACGTTCTTTTCTCAATTACTGGCGTACATATTGCGATCATAAATATTTTAACATCCGTAATTTTTATTTCATTAAAAGATAAATGCAATTTTTGCACTTAACGTGATACGCAACAACCTGAAGGGGTAACGAGAATATACGTTTACAAGATATTTGTTGCATTTATATTCTTAATTAATTAAAACGGAGTAAATTATACAAAACGATTATTTAGTTACTACGGAATAATATAATAACTAATTAACAGCTCAAACTCATTTAAATTAAACCATATTTTTAATTATGACACGATACAAATATCATAGAAAATATTACAATAATATTTTCTTATTCGATTGTAAAAATTGATATGCATTATATTAAATTAATTAAATTAAAACTTATTCATTGCGTTAATTGAAACGAGACGCAACAGAATGTTCTCTCTCTCTTTCTGTTGTACTGCCATACTTTGTTCTCACTCACTATTTCATTTAACGTGAATTTATCTCATAATTTAATAAGTAAGCATTCTTTAGATTCAAAAATATTTCACGAATATATATACATTTCATATAAATATAATGAATAAAGAATAGTGAAAAAGTTACATCCTTCCAAAACTCGAGGAATATAATATTCCTTAGAATTAGAGACGGACGTGGATGTCTTGGCTGATCGATGAGAGAGAAAGGCGACAATGAAATCGTGCAAGAAAGGGTGAAGGACGGTGAGGAAGAAGGGAAAGAACAAAACAAGGGGAGAGGGGCAAGTTCGAGTATTCGAGTAGCCAGACTGTTACTGCTTTGCATCGGAATGTACCTTATTGTTGCATGGTTTGCACAGTGCCGAACTCTTCTGACAGGTGTCATAAAGTCACTGAGCGAAGTTATGTCCAAACAAGCGTTTACAGTGAATCGCCTTTTCCCCTCTTCCACTTAAGCTGTCCCTTTCTCACTTCTTCCCTATTCTTCTTCGTTTTCATTGGAACAAAATAAAAACCAATAATCACGAATTTTTTAAATCATGATCCATCAGATTTCATTCTAATGCTAGTTAATTAATTCTCATTGAACGGTTCTTTATGATTATTCTATGACTTTCTCTCTCCTCCCTCCGCTTATAGTTTTATAAAACTTCTTTCCAAGAACGAACAATGAGATCTTCTTTCTTGGAAGGTAAATTCCATTTTATTGTTCTCTTTTCTCGGCGTTCTTTCCCGCTCATTCCTAGTCTCTTGATCTTTCAACCGTTACATTATCCTTCTTCCAGGGATAACAGATCCTGACCGTGTACGTGTATTCCACGAATCGCTTTGTACTTCCTTCGAGCTCGTTCTCATTGTCTTTATCCAATGTCAGCTGCTTTTTCTCTTGCCAGTAATTGATTTCGTTATTGTTGGTCTCACCGATAATTGATTTGAAAGTGTGTTTAAAAGGGGGAAAAAAAAAAAAATCGAAGGAATGTTTCATCTTGTTTCTATATTTTTGTCCAAATTTTGACGAAAGTTGTTGAGTCATTAGAATAAAATGTTGCTAAATATTTTTCTGCTTTCCTAAAATTTGATTCGGTAACGTGCTAATGGGTCTGAGCATCGTGCAAATAAAGGGAACTTTCGCGTTTCGATGGAGTCAAAGATCTTTTTTAACAGAATAAGGCCTTTGTCCACATATGCATTCTTCATGAATTATCAATCGTTCCAACGATTGATCCAATAATCGATCCATTATATGAGTTATAATTAACATTAATACCTGCTATCACTTTCAAGCAGTCAGTGTGTTGACAAGACAGCCGATATTTTGAAAAAATAACTTGAAAAGAATAACTCGAAAGCCAAGAAAATGTTCTATGTATCATCAAATCTCAAGAAACAACGTATCTAACCTCTAATTTCTGCCCACAAAAGTGCAATCTGGAAAAAATTCATCGATGAAATATATTCAAAATATCTTGAAAATGGTAAATCTTAACGAGAGATTGAAGCAGTAGCAATTAATATAAAGGGATAAACATATTTTGACCAAATTCCTCGAGATGCTTGAAATTAACATGATTGATGTATAGATGGCGTGCATAAACGCGTGTCGCAGGAGGCACACGATTTTTCCCCGATGCTTCTCAACTCCGTGTGTCCGACATTACACGGATTCAAGAAGAAAAGAAGAGAAAGAAGCATAAAAGTTAAAAAAAGAAAGAGAAAAAAAAGAGAGGAGGAAGAAGAAACATCGAGAGGCAATCGCGAGATCGTTCCAGAAAGTTCATCGACCGAGACGCGATCTGCCTGGCTGCGAGAGAGAACAAAAAATTATAAAAAGAGGGAATACAGACAGTTGGAGCAAGAAAGAGGGATAAAGAAGAGGGAAGAGGAAGAGTAGAGAGAAGAGGGGCGAGAGGGACAGGGAAAAAAAGGGGAAAGTATCGTTTTCTGCGTATTTCTTTGAGCAAGTCGTAATAAAGCCTGTAACTTTGGACATAAGATCATCAATTGCAACTTTGGCAATCTTTTTTTTTCTCAACATGGTATCACCATCCCTTTAGAAACCTCACGCGATCCGTTCCAATCGTTTCTCCGGCTAATTGTATTGGATCTGTCTCAAAGAGACTTCTGTCACAAAAACAAATGCGATATTCACTGTGCCGTTTGATTGAATAATTATCGCGCTATTTTAAAATATAATTTCATGATTTTGAAAAAATTCCAGAAACCTATCCTTAGAAGAAAAATATATATAATAGATTTGTGATACACAAAAGATTTACTAAAAATTATCTAATTCATTATCATAATTTTAATAATAGATGGACGATATATCGCGACAGAAATTTTATTCTCTATATTCAAAATTAAATTAAATTTATCTTCTTATAGACAAGAACTTCATTTAACGTCTCTACGGAATTATCTTCAAAAATGGAGGATAAAATAACAAGATTGTAATTCAAGGAAATATTTTCATATTCTTTCATCGTCTCCATTTTCTCGCAATCTCGCAAAGGGATCTTCACTCGAATGATCGTTCTTTCGATTAGCAACGTCGTTTGCCGGCAGCACGCGTACGATGTGTTACAATAATGTATAAACATTGAATCAAAAACTCGTTAAGAGAATCAGCGCGAGGAAGGGATGTAACGAGTGTATAACTCGAGGCCGTTGGAGGATAATCCGCAGTTTCATCGTTGATTTACGACGCTTGGAATGCCGAGGACGCGTCAGCGGCGTCTTTCCTGTAATATTATCTCTTTACAATGGAAGATCGGAATATTCTCACCAGCATGCTTTTCCGACCGACGATCGTGCGAGAAAAAAATTGTATCATCGAGTTTGAAGAATATGTTCATTAGTAAAAAATCATTTCAGTTTTTAAAATCGTCTACAAGGAATATCGAATATTTTATTTTTCGATTCGCGTGTTGGTTTAATAATTTAGAGAAGATTAGAGAAGATAGAAGAAGATTGGAAAAAATTATTTCGAAAATTTAAAACTTTTTTTTTAGAAAATTGTAATATTAAAAATTTACAAAAAGATATTTAATTCGAATTTTCAGTTCATTTAAAATTTTTAATTTTAAATTTTGCAAAAAGTTTATTTTAGATAATAATTACATTTTATTCTGAAATTAATTCTAAAATAATTTTGTTTAATTTCATTTAATTCTAAAATAAATTTATGATAATTCCTCTGAATACATTCTTATCATTCGATCGTCACTTATTTTAAACTTCTCAGAAAAAAGACCAATAGAAAGAAAGATGAAAATAACACATTCAGAATTCTAGAAATAATCCATTCAATCTCAATAGAATCGAATACGAAAAATAACCTTATAAAATTTCTTCAATATCTAAATATTTAAAGAAAAAAATAATAATTCGTTCAATTTACAATATTTTAAAGAATTCCACTTCAATCGATTCGAATACTCAATTCAATCAGATTCAATTTAGAAATAAAAATTAAATCCAGAAAAATCCACCAAAATCTGTTCAATTTCCATAACACTTCAAGCTTGTTCAACAATTTCTAGAATAACCAAAATCCTCGGCCTCGGCAATATTCAACCTTCGTCCACGTCTCCTCCCAAGATTCCGACACGAAACTCATCGAACGGAACCCCACCAAACATTCCCTCTTCGGAAGAATTGCCGCGCAAATTCACTCGAAAGAGACACGTATTCACCGTATTCCCTTCCACACGGCCGTTGTTCATCAAATCGAAGAGGCGTAAAAACTGTTGCATCCAACAGGCCTCTTCTTCCGGTTCAAGCTAATTATGCCCCGGCTTCCGGTGTTGCGCCCGGTCGCACGTTAGTCCTTCCGCCGGAGGAAGCGGCATATACGCGAGAGTAATAGCCACGCGTGCATAGTTCATCGTGATATAATAGAAGAACCGTAGAAGGAAGCGTCTGCAGAAAAATGAGGAATGAAGAGGAGGAGGAGGAGGAGGAGGAGGAAGAAGACGAGAAAAAAGAAAAGAAAAAAGAGGAAGAAAAAGAAAAAGAAAAGAAGGGGAAGAGCAAAGAAAAAGGAGCAAGCGCAAGAAATCGAAGGTAGACGGCGCGGTTATCGCGCGGGAAAGGGTTGACACGCGTGCACGTGCACGTGAGCGCGCGCGTAGAGGCGCGCGGACGTGTGTAAGGGCGTGTCCTTGTGGCGTCCTTGCCCTCCGGTCGTTCACCGTACGCACGCACGCACGCACGCACGCATGCACGTAAGCACGCACGCACGCATGCATGCATGCGACCGGAGCGCGCCCACGCAACGCGCGTGCATGTTTGGAAGCCGGGACACGCGGTCTTTTACGTTTACGACACTTACTGGTCCCTTCCACGCTGCTCCTTCGACTAAAAATAACTGGCGACTCGAGGAATTCGGCGTGCATCGATCAGCGTTCAGCCGCTGGCCCACGAAAATCTAATAGAATTTTATTGCCACGACCTTGGCGCCACCATTATTGTATCCGAAAATTTATCGAGGGGAGAAATTGTTTGGGATAATGATCGTGTTGCAAACGGATTTCGAGGATTCTGAGGGAGATTGATGATGAGGTTGTTGCTAGTATATAAAATGGGACGTTAAATGGTCGAGATGTTAAGTCTCGAGCACAAGATTGAAATGAAATGCGTGGGATTTGTGGGAATTATCGAGAGTGTTGAAATGTGGGACCGAACGTTTTATGAATAGTATGTGGTTTTTAGACTTTTTTTTTTTTTTTTTTTTTTTTTTTTTTTTTTTTTTTTTTTACGTAATAAGCGAGAAATTTTATCTCTGATAAAATTCCGTGTAGATATATGAATTTTAATGGCGTTGAAAAATGGTTTTTTTGTGGATAAGTTATTGGTTTTGATAGAGTTTTTTTTTTTTTTTTTTTTTTGATAATCGATGAGAAATCCTATTTTTATGTAAAAATGTAGAATCTTTTATTACATTATTAACGGCGATATAGAATGGGACGATTTTGTGAATAATTTGTTTTCGAAGAATCTTTTTTGGATAATCGATGAGAAGTTCTGTATATCTGTGAACACGTAAAATATATTTCGAATTATAAATGAAGCTATAGAATAGAACGACCTTATAAATAACTTGTAATTTTCGTAGAACGTTTTTTTTTTAATCTATGTGAATAAAAGTAAGAAAATATTTGTAATTCCTGAATTTTAATTGTTATTCATTTTAATCAACATTTTCTCTTTACTTTAATAATATTTAAATAATAAATAATAAAAATTTAATTTTCAATAATATTGCAATATTTAATATGTGATATCTAATATTTCATTTTGAATACGATCGATACTTATTATTCCAATTTTATATATATATAATAGGAGGATTAAAACAAAAGGATTAAAACACAATTTATTATTTTTCAAAAATAGTCACTTAGGATTACACATAGTATTTACAAGCATACCGACTTGTTCTTCGAGCAACAGGATTACAAACAAGGATTCTTTATCTATTTTTATAAAATTCAAACGGTGAAATGATTTTTTTTGCATCGAGAGATCGAAATTGAGGACTGATCGTAATGTTCCACGAACGTGAATAAGCGGAACTACACGAGAAGTTTATTAATCGGTTATGACGTAAGATAATTTTTTTCTTGCTAGAAAACGTCATGACTAACATTTTAGAATGACTAATCTTACCGTGGGTGTAGGAAAGTAGGGATATAAAAAACAAACGCATTTCGAATCGAAAGTTTCGAATTATTTTTAAAGCGGTTAAACGCGATTCTTAGAAGATCGAGAAACTCTTTTCAATCGTGTTATTTGTATTCGATCTCACTTTGGTGATTTAAATCGATTGCATAACGATTTTAAAGAACTGGACGATTATTTATTTACGTCTTACGCGTGAAACGAATATTTTTAAAATTGTACGAAAAGCTTAAACTTATAACTTTAAACTTATACTAAACCTTTTCTAATCTCTAAGCATATAATATGAACTTTTTATAAAATGATATTACATTAAATTCGTTCAACGATTATAATAAAACACAGTTTAATTGAATTCAATCAATTTTATAATTTTAGAAATATTATTGATTTTAAATTAAAAACTTTACTATTATTATTATTAAAGGATTTCGAATTTATTCATAATTTTTTAATCTTTTAAATTACTAAACTAATCATTTTGACGAATTTTGGATATTTTGTTATTATTAATAAAAATATAAAAGAGAACGATTGATAGAAAAATTATATTCGTATTATCGAAAACTAAATCAGTTTTTATTTCAGAACTTTTTATGAAGATTTATTTTTCCATTAAAAATAAACTAGAAAGTTTACATAACTTTTAATAATAATCTTCTAATATATTAATAAAGCGCGTCTGCGTAAAATCAGAAAATCTTCAAGGTTATATAAATCAATCTAATAAATTATTACGAAAATAATACATAAATGCTTGCATCAATCTATCCTCAAATAAACAGGGCATACCCTCTCACAGCTTGGAATACACATTGCGTCAAAACGAAATCGACAAATTGGAACGAAGAAGCATCGGCTAGAACCACTTGGAATAATATTAAAATAGGATCGGAGAAACTCCAGACCGGTGTTCGCATTTTCAAGATTCTCGGGATAATGAAAGGTTAACCAAGGTAGAAGAGGGATGCGAGGATAAGAAGAAGAGAAAAAGCAAGAAGAAATTTCGCCATTATGCAAAGCTAGATAACTTTTAAAATAACAAACTTCGTTTCTGGACTTATTTTCATTCCAATTCCCCGATAATTCGCGCTCTCTCTTTCAAATTTTCAGAGAGTCGGTCGCAGATCCGGCGTTGCCGCGATGGAACGTTACGACCATCTAAATCGGGAACTCGCGAAACAACAAACTATTCCCATCCCGATTTGAAGACCGAAATTTTATACTTGCGACCAACCGACGAATCGCATCGAGCCTCTCCGGGAGGCCAAAACGATGCAGAAGGTGAAAAAGAACTACAAGAAGAAGAAGAAGAAGAAGAAGAAGAAGAAGAAGAAGAAGAGAAAGAAAACGAAGAGGTACAAGAAGAAGCTTTAGCGAAGAGCTTTAACCGACGATGAAAAAAAGTCGCCCTTTATTTTCTGGCGCCTTCTCCATAATCTCTTCCAAAATTCCTGTATCAGTTCCGGTTAAGGAGAAACAATATCTTTGAAATAAATTCCCTAATAGGATCAGAAATTTTAATACAGAATTCCAATTCGAAATTTTTATTCTATCTTATTCGATGATGTAATAAATGATATTATTACGTATGTATGAATATAATTTGCATTATAAAAGCGAATGATTTGATATTTGGAAGGATTAAATCTAGAAAACTCCTATAAAAAATCAAATGCAATCTGTAAAATTTCGTGTAATTACGTGTAAAGAATTACATATAGATTTTAAAGAAATTATATCCCATTCTTTTGAGTTGAATATATTTCTTTTGAATAATTTTAATATTGCAAACGGGAAATTATCATATATATTCCACAATATTCACAAGTATTTACAAAATAGAAAAATTTCCCAAAGTATTAATACAAAGGATCTAAATCTATCTCTTCTATCAGTTCAAATCTACCTAAAATTATTAATCATTTCTTTCCACTCGTCGCGATTCGAATATATCAGCGACATACACAGTACTTGATGCACAGCAACTTGAACCTCATCTTTTATTTCTCGAAAATGATATCTATTAATGGGCGAGATCAAATCCACGATTTTATCGTGGATTATACATGCACAGAATGGAACAGTTTGCTCGTTTCATGATTCTATCAGGTTTTAGAACTTTTTTTCTTTTTTTTTTCTCCTCCTACATCTTCTCTTCTTGCTGCTATTGTTGGTGCTGCTCTTCCTATTTCTCCTCGATGAGACTCACCTCTCTACTTCAGGGGAACAGGTGGGTCGCACGAGGTCAGACGTTTACTCGTCTGAGAAGAAGGCAGAGAGGAGACCGGTAGATGCAAAGAAGGTTGAGTACCTCGCACGAAGAAGGCCTCGTGGCACGACTTTGCACGAGGTATGCCATACGTACCGTCTTTTTCGACTGGTCGACGCCGCGAGAGGGAGAGAGATGGGATAAAGGAAGAAGGAAAGAGAGAGAGAGAGAGAGAGAGAGAGAGAGAGAGAGAGGACGACGGACAGGGAGTAGGATACACGAAAAGAAAGAGAACATCGACGATCAGGAGAGCCAGAAGGGAGTCCTGCATATGCGAGAAAAAAAGGAGAAAGAGAGATATAGGAGACGGTTAGACGAGGAGGAACGAGAAGATGAAGGAGAGGAGAAAAGGAACGGAGCCGATGGAAAAGACGGAACACGCGAATGAGAGAGAGGCGAACGTTTCATCCAAGATTTCGCGAGCAAAGAACAATTTTGGAAAGTGGCATTCGTTGTGAAGATTCCTCAGTTTAATTCTGAGATATGAAAAGACACTCAGATCGATATTTTGAAATTGTCTTAACTTTTATCTCGTCCCATATAAGAAAATATCCTCCTACCAGAAACGATTCATAAAAGAAATCAGGGGATGATTCTTCAATTTACGTGAATTCTGAAACAATTACGAAAAAAAGTATTAAAGAACGTTCAACGAAGGATTGCATATAAACGACGTTAAAGAATTAATATACTATTTCTTCGTGCAATCCATCAAAGCAAAATAAAACTAATACGACAAAGAATTACAAGTAAACGACTCCATAGTAATAAATATCTTACAGAAGAAATCGCGAGCCAAGATTACGATTCTTTAAATATTCCCCCTCCAATATCATCGGGGATCTGACACGAAGAAATTCTGACGCCGAAGCGTCTTCATATCTCGAAGAGAATCGCGCCTATCTCCCTCTAATCCTTCTCTATCGCTCGTACATAGAGGAGCGAGCACGGGCCCGGGCCGGTTCCCTTCGAATTTCAACCGGGGTCCCGCTAAAAAGACGAGGCCCGGTGACACGAGAGCGGCAGGGGCCCTTTTCGAAAGTCGATGTTTTTCTCTCGTGGTCTCGGCAAGGACCACGAGAGGCGCGCTGCTCAGCCTTTCCTTGTCAGTAACACCAAGTGCACGGTGCGGCGTGGTGTCTGGTCAACGGCGAGCGGCGTGGCGTCCGTGCCAAGCTCTTCTTTTTTCGCCGGGCTTGTGCAAGATCCGCCCTCTCTGTTCCACCACAACCACAATCTCTCCACCCGTTTTATCCACCGGCCGAATCCGATCCTCTTCCTCCCTCTCTCGTACCGGTCTTCCTTCCCCCTTCCCCCTCGCTATTCTCACTCTCTCTCTCTCTCTCTTTCTCTTTCTTCGTTTCCCCTGCACCAAGCAAGTTCGTTCCAAGTTACTCGCAACCATATCAACGTCCGCGCGTCTGCGTCCCGACATCGACATTCACCGGCGCATGTCTCCGCTCGAATACTCGCTTCTTGAGGCCGCGAGTCGAGCATCCTCCTCTTTGCCCACGCGCGCATTCTACCCCGCACTCGCTCGCTCGCTTTGGCCCCCTTGCCGCGCCCTTTCTCCTCGACCTTCCATTTCGTGGCCGTTCGTCCTCGCGGTACGCTGCTCAATACTGTAAACAACCGGCGAAAAGAACCTTTGCCCGTATGCAAACCGTGCACCGTCCGCCCGTGACTGCGTTTTACATATCGCCGTGGTGACGGGCCGATGCGAGCTGCATTCGACCACGTACCACGCGAAATCCACCGGATCCCCGACCAGGAGAGCTCAGAAACGTTACTGAAATATTCCGATGGGATAACTGTATATACAGGAGGAGGAAAACATTTAGTATTGGAAGTAATAGGTAGGATGAAAAGTTAAAAGGAATTTAGGAATTTATTTCTCTTTTCTTCAACGATTATTGTTCTTAGGGAGCAATTAATGCAACACAGGATATAAATGAAACATCCTTTTGATTATTTATGAGTTTATTATTGAGCGTTGATTGTGTTTTTATTTGTTCTGATAAATGTCATAAATGGTTTAGAAGGTAAAATATCAATTATATGATGGAGTATTTGAATTGTTTCCGAGTGTAAAGCTTCGTGTTCTTTTGAAATGAAATTCTGACATTTTGCAAGGATTGCAGGTCACTTCGACGAGCATCGAGGATAAATGATCTTGTAAAATTGTAGTTTGTACAATACAATGGTACAATAGATCACGAAAGTATTCGAACTTTATCTTGTAATTCGAAAATCTTGAACTTTAATGGAAGTTTGTATATAATGAATTATACATATAAAAATTATACGTTTACAATAGAATGATTTACAATTTTGCTTTATTATATTATAAAATTATATTTTAAAAATATCTTATTCACCTTTTATTTGTTCTAAAAAAGAATTCCTCCTATTCTTCCTATCAATGAAATTTTTCTTTTTATCTTCGTTATGTATTCTATTTCCCTTCGTGATATTAAAAATGAATTGTTATAATCGACTTCCATAATCTCTAATTTTTTATTACTTCAAGAATTTTTCCAAAAGAAACAAAGATACAGGATTTATTTCTCAGGTATTTCAACATATTTTTCAATATTCACCTATTATTTATTTAATGTTCATAAAAATCTTTATAAATAAAACTGAAAAAAGAAATAATTATCTTTCTTTGACTTTAATAAATCCATCAAGGATTTCAGAAGATAAAATTCCTTCGGTTTTACGATCGGCCATTAAAATCGTACATCTAATTAGAAACAAAAATCGTGCATAAATTATCGAAAGATAGTAACCGAAATCAACGCATCTTCTATTATAACGAAAGATAGAATAATCGTCAAACGAGGCACACGTAAAAATAAATCATTTCGAACCAAATACTCTCTAGAACGTTATGTTTTCGCACAAAATTCCATCGTCCTGTTCAACAACTAAAATACGAAAGAATCACCACTTGGAGGTATCCTAAAAACCACTCGTTGATGACTCGTCTCATCTCATCGATTTTTCTCTTTCTCTCTTCCCATTTCGATGGAATTCTGAAATTTTAACGCTCGCCACGATGGGATCCCGATGAAGCGTAAAAACTTTCCTCCGGATCGTGGAGGCACGAGGAAGAGAAGAATCTGGAAGAGGAGGAAGAGAATACGAAAAAGGAAAAAAGAAGAAGAAGAAGAAGAAGAAGAAGAAGAAGAAGAAAGGAGAGAAAATACGACGAGAGAGGCGGAGATAGGCCGCGAGAGGAAGAAGAGACGGGTACACACGGAGAACAAGGAAGTAAATAAGTAAATAAACCAGCTGGCTTAGCGAGAAGGTGTCGCGATGCAAATAATCGTCTTTCTCGAGGATCCAAGGCGCGAAAGTGCACGTGTCTGTAAATATGCATACGGTAATATGCGCGAGCTTTTCCCAGTCTCTCTCTCTCTCTCTCTCTCTCTCTCTCTTTTCTTCCTTTCCACCCCTTGCCCCCACGGTCCGGATTCTTTGATATTCTCGGATCTCTCGTACACGCGGTGCCATCTCCTCAACCGTACAAGCGTTAAGTAATTTGCTTATTTTTTTTTGCTCCCCGCTAATAGCTTTTCCATACATTGCCATGCTTTTCTCGCGCATCGACTTATCAGACCGTTTTTGACTGGGTTCCGCTAGACATTGTCGATAGAGATTGTGTGTGTATGTGTGTGTATGCGTGGTCTACAGGAAGTTTGTCGTGTATGGGATGAAAGGAGATCGAGTTTTATCCTTATGCAATTTCTTATAATGGGCAATCATCTATTGGATATTTTAATTTCGTTATGTGTTTGTTTTTCAAATGATTGTGTGAAATTTATTCAATAGATCGTATATATAAAATTATTTTTTAATATGAAACGAATATGATTGGTATGATTGAAATTAAAATTGCATTAAATTTCACACATATTGCGAGGTAAAGTAAGGAAATGGAACAATTTGTTAATAGTTCTGGAGAGTATATAATAAATGAACACGTATACAAATTATATAAATTTAATAAAAATTGTTTCAACTCGGATTTTGACGAGCTAGATTCATCACTGGTAGTTTGAAAGATCGGAAATCCGAATCCGAATAATCGCATACAGCGAAACTAAGCCTGAAAAACAAGATTGGGATTCTTGAAATTCTCGAGAATCTTGTCATTCTCGAATCGTGAAATACTTTCGGAAACCCGACCTGTCTTGAACATCGGCTTCTCGATATTTTTGGGTTCTCGTAGTTACACCTCATATTATTACAATAATGATATATATATTTATATCGTGTAAGTGCAATGTATTTTTTGTTTTTCTATTTTAATAATTTAATAATATTCTGTATATATTTCATATATATTAAGGAATTAGTACAAATCAAGATGACTGACATAGCAATCATGAGATCAACTGAGGAAGAGTTAATTTAAAATTGATTTCTAAGAATATAACGAGAAATATTAACATTTACACGTTAGAGATAAGAATTCTGTAAACCAATCGAGTTTTAAAATTATTTAAGTTTTTTGCAATACATCGTAATTGTTGAAATGATTTCATACGTGACTTTTTTTAATAATTTATTACTTATTTAAAAAAATGAATATTTATTAAATATATTATAAATATATATAATACTTATACATTTTAAATATAATAACAATGATCAAAGAATTGCATTTCTCGTTATATCAATCCTTATAGAATTTTAATAGATACTTATCAAATTATTATCAGTTATATTTATAAAATTTTAATATATATAATTTTCGCGACACTTTTAAAAAACAGATTGATATGTCACGATACATAAATCGTAAAACACTCAATTCTTAGCAAAAAGAAAGATTGCACGAAATATAATTCTATTTCACGGATCTTTCTTAAAGAGATTCATCGAGTCATCCTTAAAAAAAATCCATCATCTATCATTCGGTCTTAAAATCTGCTCGAACTTGTCAATTTTACAATTCATGATTATTGTTACGCAAATGCGGTTGACGAAGAGTAAATATAAAATTATAACGAAACAAAGGAGAGCGATCTTATCCCTGATCGTTAATTACAAGACTAAAAACTGGTTTCTGCTGACGTGTCCATTTAATGCCCTTGCTAATTAATTATATCGGATCCCTAAGAGCGAACAAACCACGGATCTGAGCAACGGTTCTATCCGTTGCCTTTGTTACGACTGGCAGAACGAGTTCCGAAAAGAATATGCTTTCAGCATCAACAATATCTCTTCGTTCTCTGTTTCTCTTTAGAATCATCAATAATCGCTTTTCGTTAATTAATTGACGTACGTGTCTCTGCGAATTGCACAAAAATTGCACGAAATCGATCGTCCTTGATTGTTATATCTCTCTATAATTACGTGATCAGGTTATCAATATGAAAACCTGCGAACGTGCATAGAAAGTGTTACAAGAGTGGAATATTGATGAATGAGGAGATAAAAAGGTAGATTTGTATGAAACGGTAGCCGTTTCTCTTATCAAGACTGCAAGAATGTAATTACCTGTCTAATATATTCAATGTCTTTTACCTAGAAGAGAGATCTAATTACCACTTATCAGTGTATCAATCGTTGACTATATTTTCCATTTGGTATTATTTATGTACCATAGAAAAGATTTAATTACCATTTATTATTTGAAACATTGATCATTTGATTATATATATATATATATATATTCCCTATTTATTATTTTTTGCTCTTATTATTTCTAAAATCTTTTTGTAATAATAGACAACTCTAATTTCAATATTTTCCTTTTATATTCATCCAAATCTTAAATGATCGTTATAAGTTAAATTTTTTCTACAACAATTTAAATATCTTATTCGTTCTCATTTAATTTGAAAGTAATATTTGTTTAATCTCGATAAGTGAGAGAATGGAATATTTAAATTATCGTGCGAAGGGGTAAGAAATTATTAATGATAATTTAAAATTTGGAAGATTGAAATTGAAAAAAAGGAATGGAAAATTTTAATAATAACAACATTTCCAAGACGAAGGAGGTCACTCGATCGCAAAGATTTAAAATCTCGGGCATTTTTTTCGTTGGGATATTTAGCGGGATGCGATTTTAACCCTCGGCCAAGTGCACTGTTTTAAATCATGTAAACAGCTGCGTGGGCGTGCGAAATATACCATCGTAAATTGCGTTTAATTTATGGAGAAAAACAAATAAATTTCGCTGAAAGAATTTGTTCGGTACGCAGTTATTACATGCACTTTGACTTAACCGCCTATTAAACGGTTCATTCATCTGCTGTCCGCTTCTCATTTCTCCGTTTCCCCTTCGTTTCTTTTTTCCTTTCCCATTCACTTCGCCTCTTTATCGTCGCGATTAACATTACCACGATCCCATGCTATTTTTAGTTTGCCGAGAAAGCACCAAGCCAAGAAACATTAAGGAAATCCGGATTAACATCGTTATTGTAATTCAAATAACATTGATGCATTTTTAGTATGCCGGGGGAACTCGTGTAACGGTTAATAAACAAGATGATCGTAAGATAATTTTTAAATAACGAAATTTTATGGATTTCTAAATTATCATAATGGTAAAATATATATGAAAATTTTTCGAATGCAAATTATTTTGTGCAAATTTTTATACCTACAAAATTTATAATTTTCAGATTAAAATTGGAATGTTAGATAATTCATTTTGATAGATGCTATAGATAGCTTTGGCATTAACTAATTAAATCCCTAATTAATTCCAAGAATTTGCTTAATATTTTTTTCATCGTCGCTTTTTTGTTTCAGTTCAGAATCGACAATATTAAAAAAAGAAAATGATTTTTTTGTTCTTAAAATTTGAGTGATTTACTTTATCATAGATGAGATTTTATTAAAATATTCTTTATATCTATATTTTGTTTAATGGACAATGTTTTATTATAATATTTTTATATACAAAATGTTTTAAAAAAATATATTGTCTATATTAGGAATATTCTAAATTTAAATATCTTTTTAATGATATTTACATTTATTCCTATACATGTATCTAAATGAAAATAATTATATATATAAATTATATTATTTCACTATTTATTTAAAAAAGCACTATATTTAAAATCTACTTTTTATATCATTTTTAAAAAATAAGAATTAGAATTGGAAAATAATAAATTCTTTCCTTTTTCTTTATTTCGAAACATCCCCCATTCATCTTTTTATATAAGTAATTAAAATTATAATAACATTATTCTCAAATGACAATTTTAAAAAAAAAATATATTTATTCCATCGTTTTTAATTTATTAATCGATTTACTTAAAATTATAATTATATCGTTTGTACGTATAAATATTATGGCACATAATATAAATCACTTTATCTTAATTACATTAAAATGATATCGATATACCCTAATAGCAATAATCTCTTGTTTTGACTTGTTTCAAGATTACTAATTAATCATTTATCGTCGATCATTTTACACTTTCACGCTTTATTCGCTTTCGAACGATATTACGTGAAACAAATAAATGTATAAATAAGACAATATTATGCTTGGAAGACGAAGTATAATTCTTTTTTAACGAGCACGTGCCTCACAAACATATGCCCATTCGCGGGCCATAATGTTTATACGTATACGTAATGGTTGGCTGCGTGCATTCCTTCTTGCGTTGACCCTCGTCACACATATGAATCATAAATCATAACCACGTTATATCGCGGATTTGCAAACAGCCTCGTATTCGTCGAAGACGTCGTTGGTCCCTTACAAATTTACAGCTCTATTGAGACGTTCCGGGTAACATATTGCCATATTTTCTTAGACACAACGGTTCAATATGATATATTTGACGAACTTGCGAGTAAAGGACATATATCGTGCAGATTAAAAGACAACCTCGATTACAACTGAACAGTTGCGAATAATTTATCGAAATTACATCGACTTATCTATCAATATTTGAAAAATTTATTGTTTACTAATATACTCGATATTTTTATTGAACTGATCGTTTTATTATTAAATTTGTAAATTCACGATTACAAAGATATTGTTTCTAATTTTATTGCTGTCTATTAATTTAAAACAGAAATCTAGAATTTTTTAAAAATATATGAAGTAGATAAAATGAATCTAGAAATGTACATACACGTTATTAATATATTTGAATCCATTCTAAAAGTTAAATCAAGTTACACACATATCAATCGAGACTTATTTATTAAATCATAATCATTTGACTTTGCCTTAGATGAAGTGTGACAGAGAAAAAGTACGAGAGATTGCGAAGATATGACGAAGATAGCGCATCTCATTTCTATCCTTGTTCAACCGATATTTTTACATATCAATTTTAATTTGTTTGGCTCTTAAAATTGATCCTCTAAAAGCGTCCTAATAAATATATTAACACTTTGTTGCATACTTAATAAGAAAGTAACGAGACAAGTAAAAATATAAAATAAATCCATTTGACTATCAACTTCCGGAGAAGTTTAGAATTCGTGGAAACGAGAGAGAAATGCAATCATCATTATAAATAGTGTGTAATAATCTAGAATGGTCTAGATGAACTTTTCTTTCGCTTATTTTTCCGCGGCGGAAATACGATTGCTGTTATGTACATAGTGAATGATTTAAATGTCAAAGGCAACGAGTCACTGCGATTTACCGTATCGTTTGATACGTAATGACTAAGAAACTGAACGTAATGTTATGCAATATCTTATGTACGAGGGTCATTGGTCATTCAACCTGGTGTATAGCATTGACACAATGTAGGTGCTGATTATAGTACGGAAACGTGCATAGAACCGACACGATTACCTTGATATCTCTTTACGAAATGACAAGTGAAATGTAGTGTTTGATTTAAGAAGTGTATCTATTTATTCATCGACAATCTTATTTATTGATACTTTGTGATCTACTTTGCGGAATTGTCGTCTTATAAATGCGATAATAAATTTCTTTTCTTTTTCTTGTTTTAAAAAAATTTTAAATACTCACTGTTATTTCGACATAATCACACACATAATTGAGAAACAATGATAGAAATAATAAAATATTTAATTTAAGGAAATTTCTAATGAAGCAATATTTTGGTGGAAAAGTGTCTGAAGACACTTTTAAGACAATTAGAATACAACACATTTATCCTCTTTCTTGAAAAAAGATATTAATATAATTTTTCTAATGAATTTTTGAATTAATACCAATGAAAATAATAGTTTTTAATAGTATTTCTAATACAAATATAAAAATGATATTTTATATTTGTATAAATACGGTATAATTTATAAAAATATTATTATCTCTGAGACAAAAATTATAACTTTTAATTTTTAGAAATAATAGAAAGAATTGAAATAAATAAATTGTACTTGAAATAAATAAAATACTGATAACAGGAATAAAACATCATATATGTCATGATCAAAATCATTATAAAAATAAAAAAAAATAAAATTTGTCAGAATCATATACGTCAGAATAATATGATGTAATGTAACAAGAATTGAGAAGATAATATGATATAACTAAAATAAAAAAAATCTGCTGAGAAATGCACGATAAATCAACGTTCGAGCGATTAATCACCAATTAACGTGTAATCGCATAAACACGATTACACGATGTTGATATATTGAATTAAAAAAAAAAAATAAAATAAAATAAAATAATAATAGATTAATCTCATTAAAAATTTTTCGAAGAAACTTCTTCGTTCGGAATGAACATTATCGATACATTCCTCATATATTTTTTTAATAATAAAGGCGCAGCTCCGTATTCTCATTAGTATAATGTTCGTTGTACTACAATTTGCGTAATGTGTCTTAATAAATTCAATTGCTCCCGCTAAACAGATGTCTCTCAATGTACAACAATGTAACATTAACCAGCATGTAACAGGCAATGAGATCCAGCGGATCGTGCAGACTTTCATATAAAAGTACTCGCACGTAGCCTAAGCATCGTGTCTAACAACATGGATCGCATTACGTGGAGCGTGAATCACTTAATATTAATCTAGTACAGCCACGTGGTACGGCCAACACAGACTACTACTACACAAGCAAGTGATACGATGATTGCTCCGATCGTGGCTTGCACGTGCACTAGGAACCCTAGACCAGACAAAGAATGTTACGTCCGCCATTTTGTACGTCAGACGTCCGGCAGACAACAAATATCTCATACGATGCCCGGGAATAATTGATATTCAACCGTGGCCCGTGACAGATCAATATATGGCATCGTGTTATGGACTTGGACCATCTGTGTTATTGGACTTGTAAATAACGATTAAACGTTACTCCTTTGGAATTAAATTGTATCGTAAATTTAATCGAAAAGGGATTTTTGCTATTTTCTCTTTCTTTTTTTTTTTTTTTTTCTTGATATATTCATAAATTTATACGATTCTTTTTATTGAAGATTTTATTGAAATTATGAAATAAGAGGAGGGGTAATTTAAAGAAAAAGAATAATAGTATTGTTTGAAAAAAATTAACGTTATTGAAAGAATTGATTAATTACAATATTTTAAATTTTAAATTCCTATTAAAAAATAGGAATTAATTATATAGAAATCCTCTTGATCTTTCTTAATCTATAAAAAATTTATGAAAAAAAATAATTTCTAAATATAAAATTGACAAAGAATAAAAATTATCAATATATACCCCTTACTTTCAAAATTTTAAAATAGATTAGCCAAACAAATAATTATATCATGCCTGAAGAACATCCTACTATTCGAAAATATAAAAAAGTTAAAAATTCAAAAGTTTAAAAAAATTCTACAACAATTTATATAGCTGATCCGTCAACCGGTGATTATTTATTCGAAGGTGGACGGTCGATGCACGAATTGCGTAACGTTTCATCGGGTCGCGTACGCGTTGACGACTGGCAGGATGAAAAATGAGCAATACATTACACGATCCCCCCGTGAGAAGTGGGCCATTGACCCAAGTAGGTGTAACGACATATTATTGCAGTAATCGTGTCTGCGAACGAGTCACCGCACGAATCTACCGAGTGGACGAAGATAGAGCGCGTCTAATTCGACGATTGAACCTGTCTCTCGTTTCTGCCTCGTCAGAGTAGCCTTCTACTACTAGCCAGTTCCTTTCAGTGCCATACATACAGTTATTATGTAACGTGCACGTTTCCCGATGATGTCTCGCGTTCGCGAAAATCAATCCACATCCGTGATTTTAGCTGCCACTCGATCTTCCGCGATGAGGAAGGTCAATCAAGGTGTGATTTCTCAAGGTCTTGGTACGAGGAATGGCCGTGAACTTGCATTTCTCAAACGATTCTCGAGCTTTTGTTGTTTCGAAAGGTGATCTAATTGTTATTTTTTTTTTTTTTTATGGAGGATTTATCGAGATTTCGCTTAATGATTGTGTTAGGTGAACGAGTTAATTAACGATTATATAGGAATATTGATCGATGTTGGATTTGCTATGCAAGATAATCTTCATCTTTTCTATCCAATTTAAATCGTTTGTAATGTGAAATTATATAAGTAGAAATGGAATTTGATCGAAATTGGTTTAAAAATGTTTAAATTGAAAATAAGAAAGGACAAATTGGAATGATACGAGACACGAAAAATATGAAATTCTTTAAAACTGGGAAAGAAAGTGATTTATTAGATATAGAAGTACGTGATGATATTAATATTTTGCTTGGAATATTAAACTTTAAATCATGTCAATTTTATTGATCTATAAATATAAGTATGTAGAAAATATTTTATGCGTATAAAATGAAAATTTTTAAATGGAATTATACCTGTTTCTAGAGACAAACAAACATAGAGGGAAAGATTCAAAGATTCTTTGAAGAATAAAAAAATAATCAACATAATAATATAGCACCATATTCCGTTCTTTTCTACATCTTATTGCTAATAACCATACTATTGATGTAACGGCTACCTTAAAGTAAAAAGAAGAATACTCTCGGTCTAAAACCGGATATGTAGTCATTTTATGAAAGGCTAGAGACATGTCTAGAAGAGATATGCCTATATTTAATGATGAAATTTTATTTAAAAAAATAAAATAAACATATATATATATATATATGTGTATGTGTGTGTATATATTATCAAACACTGATGCTGTCATAGAAAAGAATCATTATTGCTGGTAATTTTTATTAGAATTCTATTTTCGAAATTATGAATTTGATATCTCGATGTGATATTTTATGTATTTTTCATTGATTCAAAATTTTTGTATTATCGTAGAAACTGTACGATGTCTTTTTAAAATGTTCCAATTTTCTCCTGAACGATAAAAAAAATCAGTATATAGTATAATATAATTAAATAAAATAATATATTAATTTAACTTGTAATAATTATTTAAAAAGTACAATACAAGCAACAGCAAAAAGAAGACGATTATTTAATTGAATGTAAATAATTATTTAATTGAATGTAATTCCATTATAACTTTTTTTTTAACACAGGAAAAAGAAGATTCGAATGACATCATCCTCCAACGAGACAAAAAAGCAGAAACAGTTATACAAACAAAAACGAATCTCTAACATGACTTAATCCCCCACTAACGGCTTGCAAAATACACATCCCCGGGCTCATAAGCATACATCGCATATCTATAATCTCATCTTGTCTGAAAAATTGTGAAACACCGAAAGATGTACCGTTTTATTCGCTAAAATAAACTCAAGTGTCAAACACATCGATCTTAATCAGATGGATTAAGAATATTTATGCAAATTCATATCATAAAAGATTTGCTTCGTTCGATAATTTGAAAAGTTGAAAATTCTCTTCTAAATAATTTAAATTTTATTTTTGATATTATTGAAACTTTCGCACAATTAAAATTTTCATACTCGCTTAAAGATCTGTAATCTCCTTACATAATTATGATTCTTTTCCTCTTATGTGGAAATTTTATTTTATTAAAATATTCTTTCTTCTGTCCCCCGATTTTACAATAATTATATATTTTTTTCTTGACTAAAAATATCATTAACCTATTCAATCATTTCCATTACACAAACCTAATTAATAGAAACATTTTTAACATTTAAAGATGTATATTAAAAAATTCGCATTTAAACAATTTTTGACACAAGAAGTTCCTATTGCTTCAAATTTCTTCTCTATTACAAAAAGAAAAAAACGAGAGAAAATAAATTTCTCTTATACAAGAATATACAATTGTTCATAAACACTCTGATTTATTCATTTTTCATCAAAAATATGACATTTCTTTCACCAAATGAATAATTAATATTCCCACCCAAATTTCTATTATAAACTTATTACACGATTGTTCAAATCTGTAAATCAATAATCTATAAATCAAGTCTATAAATCAATAAAATAATTTCCAAAAAAGATTCGAGCTGACCACTCTCTTCTTCTTTCTTCCTTTGCAGAGAACGCAGACTGTACCACGATTCGTTGTCGCGAGGGGCAGACGTGTCTGTCGGAGATGAAGTCGGGCCGGCCACGTTGCGTGACCTGCACCTATCGTTGTCCCCGGAAGAGGGAGCGCGTCCGGAACCGGACACACCGTGATCGAGACCCATCGGCGACCATGTTGTGCGCCACCAACAATATCACCTATCCAAGCTGGTGTCACATCGTCAAGGACGCCTGCGTTACCGGCTTCGTCCTCGAGACGCGACACGCCGGCCCCTGCAACGCCTACGACACCTCTCCTCTCTATATCGGTAAGTCCTCGACACGCGATTACGTAGATAACACGCGTTTACTGGTCAATGAAAATACTGTTGTTCCGGCCGTAGTCTATTGAAATTATCTCTGTATTCGAGTAGTCTTGCTCGATGCTGAGCACGTATACGAATATTCGAATATTCTCGATCGGTTTGCACGATTCTTTTTCCTATTTTGTACATTATTATTATCTGTTTTTGCTTTTCTCTTTTCTTTTCGTTTGTTTTCGTTTCAAAATTATTAATGAAATCGATCGAAATTATTACAGTATGATTGCAAAAATTATTTGCATAACATCGTATTTATTGCAACATTTAAATTAATTAGGATTAATTATATCATATTTCATTATCGTTTTAGTAATGGTTTTATATAATTATAAAAATCTGATATATGCAAAGATGAAATCTAGATCAGGAGAAAAATACGAAAATAAGATGTAAGTAAATATTTTTTGTAACTAAATGTTGCAATAAATAATAATAAATTTCTTATTATATTATATGAGAAACATTTACGAAAATTAATACGTTTGTTATTATTTCAATTTTTTAAAATTTCTAATTAAATTAATTACTTAATTAAAAAAATATACTATATACATATTATGTATATTAATATAACATTGAACAATCAAGAAAAATTTATTATTTACAACGTTTATATGTTTTTAAAAAATTGAAATATTTCTACGTAATTGAAATGACCAATTCAATTTTAGAAAATTTTAAATTTTCTAAAAAGTTATTTTTGAATTTGAAATTTGAATTGGGATTCTATTATACGAATAAAAGTATGCATGGAATTCAAATTTACTAATATTCTATCTGAGAAAACATAACGAATAAGAGAAAATGAAAAAAATCATCAAGCAATCAACAAAATTAAAAGAATATCTTCCAATCAATAATCTACAGATATTTGTGTATCTATGAAAAATGTGCAAGAAAAATCTACCAAACAAATATATAAAAAAAACATTCAACGTAAAATACTGGTCATACCATTTCTACGATAAAACAAGCCTTTATCTCGATCCTATTTCTTTAACACCTTAACTGTCAACCTCGAGTACACTCCCAGTAACTAAGCGTAATTGATGTTGGCAGCCAACAATATAATCGTGTTTGTTAAAAATATAAATTTACATAAACATTCGCAGTTCACAAATCAGAGCGGCTCGGAAAGAATAAATCGACGAAAGAGAAACAGAATAAAAACGGATGAAGCAAAAAGTAAAGAGATATAAGAAGAGGAGAAGAAACGATTAAAAAGAAAAAAAAAAAAAAAAAAAAAGAAAGAAAAAAGTAGAATGCTAAAAGAGCGTCAACACGTTTTTCATCGAGAGGGAACGAAACTCTTCTCGGCGTGCATAGACAGTAACAGCTTGGCGGTCGACACTTCCATTCCGATTTCATTTCGCATTTAGCAAGGGATCGCCGATGTCGAGGGGCCGCGTTTCCCATGCCGTGATAAAGCGGAATACGCGTCTGGTCATTTATCTATTTCTCTCGGAGGCGTGGGCCATTCACGAGCCGTCTGTGAAGCAAGCGATCGTCGTAATCCAGCGTGGAATTCGCCTTGTTCGAGTCGCCTCTGAGAATATACGCGCCCACGCGCTCGCTTGTCTCGCCCGTTAAACACAGTCAATCGCGAAAACCCAGAGGAGAGCTAGCCGTGGAATTCTAGAGTTCCGCTTGCCGATGCCTTCCTCTCTCGCGTGCACTCTCGCGTTTCTCGCAACGCTACGCTTCCTATCGTTCTTGTTACAACATGGAAATCGGCAGGGGTAACTCGACCAATTTTTTATGAAACTTTTATTATATTTGTTTGTACCAACTGTTTTCGTTCCTTTTTCAATCTCCCTTCAATAATATATTGGTATACATTGGTGGTTTTTTTTTTTAAATATCTCGATAAAAGTTTCTATAGAAATTCAAGAAATCTAATCTAATTTAATTCTGTACGATGATATTTTCTCGAAGTGCAGTTAAATTTTGTTAACTCGAAGAAGGAATTAAAATCTTCGAGTTTCATTTTATTGAAGAAAAAACGACAGCTTTTCTTTATACTATATAATTATATTATAATTATAATTGGTATTCAGTCTCAGCTTTAAGAATTATATGTAAAATTACTTAATAATCTGTGTATAACTATAATATATATATTTTTGAAAAGTTTAATTTAGGATTTCGTTTAGGTTAGGTTGGATTTACGACGATCGAGGCAAGTTTGATCTATTCTAATTATTGGATGCTTTGTAAAACGATTTGGGTCAAAATTGGATTGTATATTTCAAATTAGATTTAAAATAATTAAAAAATATCCAGTTAAAAATTTATGACAGTATGGATTTTTTACAGTATTTTCTTTCAAGGTTATTTAAGACTATTTTTGCTGGCGTGTTACAATAAAATGGTTAAAAAAAATTCATATGCATGAGGAATGACAGTCACGACACAGGTCGAAACATGAATATGTGATCGGACCCTTCAAAAAATATTATCCAACTCGCTCTTGTCACTTTTTACTTTTTTTAAACGTATTTTCTTACGTTCAAATTCGGTGTCCGGTTTTCAAAAATTTATTTATTACCTACCTCGAACGCAGTCTGAAAATATAAAGTATGATACGAAGTGACGGTTATACGTATAAGGAAAAGTTGTTCAGAATATTATTCCTGACAAATATATTTCAAGGTCACTAAAAGCAACGAAGCGTGGCCTTTTCTATATAATTTCTATACAATTCTCTTGCATGTTCTTTTTTTTTTTTTTTTTTTTTAATAAAAATTAGTATATATATATAGAATAATATATTTTTAAATGAAAAAACTCAATAATCAACTTTGAGTTTTTTAAAATTGAATGGACGATATTGATATTTTTTTTTTAATTTTGCGAGAAAGAAAGTTATTCATCGAATAATTTTATTTTCTAGTTTTATATAATACTAAAATTCAGATTTTATTATTATTTTGAACGTGTCTGTAAATTATGTTAAAAAAAGGGAGAGAGAAAGAAAGGAAGCTTTTAAAACAATTCTTTCATTTGTTTCTGTCGATAAAATGCTTTTGTCCACGCGCGTATGTGTAGACATTTGAGTCGTAGACGTAGAAACCTGTTGCATGTCGCGCATAAACGGGAGAGTTTACGCATCAGCTTCCTTGCATCGTGAATTATTCCGACTTTTATCTCAAATACGACCCAAGATTTTTTTAAATCGCGATAGAATTTATCGAACTCGTGGCATGCTCTATTTACCACATCTACGATATCAATAAAGCTTATATCAGCTTCTGGAATTGCCACTAGTATAAACTTATTTTACTTCGATCACGATCTCGTTAATATTGCCAATATCTATTTATAATCTCTTGCGCCACGATATTTTTGTACCCGTTATTAACAAGTTCGGAATGATTAAAAATTATATTAAATAGAATAGACATGCAGATGAATGTAGTAAGAAAGATATTTCTACACCAATGATATTTTATTATCGTTTATCGTATCATGAATTTCGTAATCAACAAATAATCGTAATAATAAACAGAATAAATAGAATTACTTGATGATGACGATAAAATTGTCAATGATATCTCGTATATCACATTCTAAGTAATTAAAATATATATTCCAATAATGTAAGATCATCACCTCCTTGCATCAAAATACAAGAAACGTGTTTTTATTGCAAACTATTATAAACTATCGATATAATAAAATAATTTTTGATGATGAGGATAAAATTGTCAATGATATCTCGTATATCACATTCTAAGTAATTAAAATATATTCCAATAATGTAAGATCATCAGCTCCTTGCATCAAAATACAAGAAACGTGTTTTTACTGCAAACTATTATAAACTATATAAATAAATAAATAATATATAAATAATATATAAATATATATATAAATAAATAAAATAATTTTCCCCCCGTTTATTATGTTATTAAAGAACGAATAAAACATATTCCTATATAATAATTGTTGAATCAGAAATTATTCAATTTGAAATTTGCATATAATTGCATTATTCGCAATAATATGTGCAAGAATATAGAATTTATTTATGACTATTAAATGGATAATAGAGAGCCCAAGTATCTTAAGCTCATTCTCGCACAATTGTATAATAAAATAAACAAGTGAAATTATATTGTAACGCTTAAAATTTTTTTATAACGATTATAACTTTGTACATTTATCGTATCGCACATCATATTTTGCAGTTACAGTGAAAATAAACAAATAAATTTACGTAACGACGACAGTTTCCTACATTCTATTCCCGTATATCATATTTTTCACGCGTTTATTATTTTCAATAATTGTTCTCTCGCACAATAACGCATAGAGTATAAGCTCCTTTCTCTAAATTATAATGGGCGCAGTTAAACGAGAGTTTCTTTCATGCCGCAAATCCTCGTACATATATATATATCGCAATTACATCAGGAAATAATACAATGACGGGTTCACTGTTACGCAAATTCTAAAAGAGATCGTGAACAGAAGCTTTTGAATAATTTGCATTGTCTTTACGCAGCAAACCATAAAGACGAAGTAACGGTGCAGCGTTTGGGTTTTGTTAGGTCGAGTGTAGATAAATTCAACTTCGTGACACGCATTCGGTGTTGAAATTTTTATTGAACGACAGTGAATAATATCGATGATGAATAACGCGTGGAACGTGGCTCGTTTGAACTGTCGATCTACACGTAAAATATTTATCGAAGTTGTATTGTGCCATATATTATTCTCTCCTCTGTGTGCAACAGCGAAATCACTTTCAATTTTTTTTATTCTTATATTAATATATATATATTTATATATTATTCTATATCGTATTCTACATTGTGAATGAAAGTAAGTCTAAAAGTAAGTCGAAAGGAAAGAGATTTAATATTTATTGTGTGTTACGTCGACTCATATTATTAGATTGGTGCACGTGAAATGTTATTTTCTCAAATAAAACTTTAAACGCGGTTTCTTTGAAAAGAGCCATAATAAGAGAATGTTTCGTGTAAATTGTATCTAGCCATATTCTAAAACGATAGAATAAAATTTCATAGGATATGATTAAAATGATTTCGAGTATACGTTTGATGCAAATGGAATGATTTAAAAATTTTTAAACTTATTTTTCTTTATCAATCTATCAAAATTCATTTACTATATATATTTATTTCGACAATTCGTTATTTTAAAAAATATTTTTAAAAGGCAAGGAAATCATTCATATTTTAAAATTTGTTTAAAATCAAAGTATCTTTTAAACTGATAAATATTCTATATAAATACTTTGATACATTTCAATTTACAAATTTATTATTAAAAACTAAGATTAAAAATAGATGTGGCAGATGTACGAAAAGGCTAGCAACTAAAAAGATTAACTACAATAGGAATCATAATTAATAATGTATCGATCAGTTCAATATCACGTAAAACTAATTAAAATTTTATCTTTGCATCATACCAATATTAGATTAAATTAAATAACTTAAATCGTGTGAAACTACCAACGAAAAATATTATACAATTATTCTACGTACTTATATATATATCTTCTCTTTTACCCTACCGCCATATCGCTTATCCATTCGTCCATAACCATATGGTAGAAAGCAAAGATGAATTAACTCTCGCGTGTCATTTACAATTCAATTTCTCGTCCGCTCACGTGTCACGTCATCGATCAACAAGCACGATAATAACGATCAGAAGGAGAAGAAGAGAAGAAACGCATAAAATCATACGTGATAACCAGTTTAACGGCATTCATTATCGCCCACGATACAACAAATCAACCGTAACCGTACGCGCAGAATCAGAAGAAGAAGAAGAAGAAGAAGAAGAAGAAAAAAGAATAAAAAAGGAAGAAGAAGAAGAAAGAAAGGATGAAAAAATCCAAGAGAAAAAAATCTCACGTAACACTTATCCGATCCACGATTCGTTTCGAATTCTCATCGAATCGAAGATAACGATCGAATTTCGCGGGCAGATATCGAATCGAGGCGGAGCTCAATCCACAACAAGATTTTAATTTAATAACCACCCTTTTGCTTTGCCCCTTTGTTACAGAGGAGGACAACACCTCGAGCAACTATGGCGTCGATCTGGCGGACGAGGACGCGAGATTCGAGGACACGGATTCCCTATCGTACAACGGCCAGACCCATCGCTCTTTGGCGTTGTCGTAGCCCGCGATCGATCGATCGATCGGTCGATCCTGTGTGACCGACGCGACACACGAGTCGTACATTTTCTCCGTAGGTGCTCGCTACTAGGCCAAGGAACCACGCGGATTGGTGTCGCGGAGGAAACGCGTATTGATATTATCTATACTTATCATCGATCTTCTGATCTTTCTGATCAGGGAAGAACGATCGGAGAGGATAATTACGATAATAATTATATTAAATTCCAAACGCGAAATTGGAGGAAATTAAATTATGAAACTGTTCGTTAGGTTAGGTTAGAGTTGCGCGATTATTATATGGATTAAGTTTCGTGTTGTAAGGTTTGATCTAGATAATAGATCGTATTAGGGAAATGTCACGCGAGAATTGCCACGTGTGAATTTCCCCGGTCGTAGCTTCCGGGGAACTTGGAGGAACGACGGAGGGCGGACACGTTTTCTTTGTGCTTCCTCTTTTCGAAAGGTGACACGCAATTTTGGAACGTCATTAAATCTCGAGGATGGCGAGATATTCGTGCCGGATATGTATAGATTAAGGGCAGATCAGTATTCTTTTCTCCGTTTTTCGGGAGGATTTCGAGGTTTCGCAGGTTCGTTCGCGCATTAGGCGACATTATTCTTCCTCCTCATCCCTCCCCCCCCCCCCACCTCCACTTCTTCTCTCGTTTTATTTTATTTTATTCTGTTTTTCATCTCAGAAGGAAGCGGAAAGCCAACGAATCGAGACTAATTAACACTTTCGTGATCGAAGCACGCGATAAACGCGTGTTACATGAGGGTAACGTGTCGCGTTTGCTACCTACCAGGAGCCATTTAAGCAGGTTTGTATCTATTGTTTCGATGTACATATACGTTTCACGAATTTGTGAAATTAAATTAGTTAATTATTTAAAATTGATCTTTCGAATCGATCTTTTAACTCTTTTAGAGAGAACTTTTAACTCTTTAAGTTCTTTGAGAATTGTATTATCGTTATTTTTTTTTTTTTTTTGTTTTAACGCAGTTTATTATTTTAAATATTTGAGAATTATTAATTATTAATTAATCGGCCAAATTTTTCTAACTGGGAAAATTGATCGGGTATTATTTATAAAAAAAATAAAAAATAAAAATTGGATAATAAGTGAAACGAGTTTAGAATTTCTTTTGTATTTCAATTATTTTATTTGTATTTATTTGTGAATCAATTGAAACAAAAAAGAACTGCCATCTCGCGTATACAATGAAATTTCCTTTTTATAATGTAATTATAATATCTTTAAGTGATTAGATATATTTTATAATATGAGACTTGAAAAAAATACTAATATAATCCTAAATTTCTTCGTCTTTTATAAATATATAATTCATAACAGAATTTTCATTTATGAGCATTAAAGAGTTAATAGTCTCATCAATTATCATTGTATTCCTTGTATAAAAAAAAAAAAAAGTATTTTAGAAGTAACAACGTTCATAAATTCGATTTTCTGATATTTTAAGAGTACAATAAATCTTGGTGTATCACATGAAATGTCCATAAAAGTTAGGCATAGTTAGTCTATGAATTATAAGTTGTAAATTGCTGTAAGTATTCTTTCGTCGTCTCTTTTCTTTCTTCTATCTTTCTTCTAGCATTATATTTTTATTCGAATTAGTTTTAATCGATAATATACCACAGTGTTCTTTCTTTTGTATTAATTTATTACAATGTTAATTAATTTATTGTTCGAAATAATACGAATAAACGAAATCTGTGCGTATGTGTGTGTGTGTGTATGTGAGTGTGTTTGAAAGAAAGAGAGAGAGAGAGAGAGAGAGAGAGAGAGAGAGAGATTGGAGAATCGTGTTGAACTTCAACATAACACCAATTTTATTCTTCTTTCGTTTCTCTTAACAGGATAACATGTACACAGTGTAATATGAAGTTTGATTGCCAACACGTAAAATACATACTATTATATCAAGACAGTAATTATACACGTGAAGCACGTGAAATAGTATGTATAAATATACGTTATTTTACACGTTATTTCACGTGTACAGTATTTCACGTATGTTTTAGATACACGATACACATACTATTTAATAGAAATTTCTGTACATATAGTTTACATTATGCTTGCATTATTTCGTAACGTAAGAGTCTCTCATCAGATACTATAAAAAGGAAAAAACAATAAAGTTAACTAAGCTAGCGATTCATTCACTAATCGAAATACTCTTTAACTCGTATATCATGAATAATCAAACTTAACAAATCACAGCCATACAATTGCACTGGCTCCTGATATTCTATCTAACGTTATCTATTTCGTGTCCTGTTCAATCGTGATAAATTAATCGCGAAAGTGTTAATGAACGTCGATGCAGTCATTCGTATATTTCGAAGAATTTTCGACTCAATCAATTCATGTTCATAATCGTTAAATGTCGTTCAAGAGTAGATCATTTTTAGGGCTCAATGGAATGGAAAACGCAGAACTAATATGAAACTTAAGTGATAGTCGCAGATCTGATCATTATCGAACTTGACCTGATCGTCCCATTATCGAAATTATTAGTTGATTGGAAAGTTTCATAATTTATTTTTCTCAAAACTTTTTGATGAACGAATAAACAATTATTAAGAAAATTTCTTTTGAGAAATATGTATGCATGTACATTATAAAAATATATATACAATATACATTTTAAAAATATTTTTTTTTCTTTAATTTAAGAATAATTAAGTTTGCTAAATAAATCATGGTAAATTAAATGTTTATACATATATTCAAAAATATTATTAGTAAAATAAAATATTCTTTGCAATATACAATATTTAAAATTTAGAAAAAAGTTTTTATTTATATATTTTTTCATCTTTATAAAAATATAAATTTGAAAATATGAACATCATCAATTAATAATAGTAAAATTTAGTAGTAAAATTTTCCAATCAACTTACCAATTATACTTCATCAAAACGCTGTTTCTTAATTAATACATTGCGTATAGCTTTTAATAATAGAATATTAAGATCGAATCGCGAAATTACGCTTATGTTGTATCATCACATGCTGACGTTACACGAATTTTATTATGAAAATGAAATTTGAATACGACCAAAGACGTCATTCGAAAGAAAGTCAATGGTTCAATGATTGAATAACATTTTAAATGTCGAAACTGAACATATAATCGTAAGCCATTGTATATGCGAAGACGTTAAGTAATGTAAAATATTTGTCTGTATACGATAACTCGCCAGCTAGTCGTAAAGTGGTCACTAGAAAAAAGAATTTTTCAATAAAATTGCATCCTTGAGAAGGAAAATGAGAAAATAAACGACGAAAGAAATTTTTGAAGAAAAGAGAAAGACTGAAAAACCGATAATGAATTTAAAGAAGCTTTATGGAATTGACGATAAATCTGTGAAACGAGGCTGTACGCAATGTATTAATGGATTTTACTTTGGAAAAAATTTTGATTTAATGAGAAAAAGAACAGGTGAAAATATTCTCCTTCCATGATAAAATGTTAAAGTTTTAAAGTATTATTTATTTATTTATTGTAAATTTTTTTGTACATATTATTTTGCGGAATTTATCATTTTATTATTTCTTTTTTTTTTGTTATTTCTTTGAGTAAGTGTGCCTGTTCTTTTTGACTAATCATGTTATTTCACAAAATGTAAAATATTTTTACACGGGAATCGAACATCTTGGAACGAAAGATTTTTAATTACGAAAAATTAACAAAGAAAGTTCCATCATTTTAAGATTTAGCTTAAATTTTTCACGAGTGAAAATGTTTTTTATGAAAAATAGTAATCGACAGTTTCTTTCGTTTGAAACCAGACAGATTAATTCTATATGAATCAGTATTATTCAACCTTACGCGACGAAGGTAAATAGCTAGAAAATCAGCAAAATAGAGAGAGTTAGATCAATATTAACTCTGAAAAAGCATTTGTTAAAAATTATTTATATTACAAATGCTTTACATATTATTATTTTGTTTTATAATAATGAATCAATAATCAAAAATTAGATATAAAATTTAATTTTTTTCCTGGAATATTCATTAAATAATTTTCTCGTATTAATAAACAGAAACTAATAATTTTTCGATTAAATTCATTTTTTTAATTATATTTATTTTTTCATTAACCCTAGAATATATTATTCATATATTCGTGTATAAAAAAATTACGAAATTTAGATAATTATCAATAATCAAACCTATAATTTCTTATTTAAAAATTGATCTTTACAAAATTTATATGTTTTCAATCTTAATGAAATTAAGAAGAAAACATTAGAAATGAAACTTTCGTCGTGAAAAATATAAAAATTCCAAATATTTAGGTATATCTTCCAGAATTTAATTAATCTAACTATCATTCACTAAATCGTCAATATTTTCATTCAACGAAAACAGAAATAATATAATAACTAAATCGAAATTTCACGTGTAAGCAACGTGTCATTCTTAATATCGTGTACCAAGAATTTCACCCGCCTCGACGAGGAAAGTTTGCGCTCAAAAATGGCACTCTGAACGAACGCAACGTTTAAATTACGCTTTCTTAAATGCGCGTACAATATTACACAGTCCATATCTTCGATATCAGCCCGTTACATTTTCGATCGTTCCAATGCCTCCAGTCTGGCGCCAGTAGAATTCCCATAATATTCGTACTTAATTTATGTTAGCTTTACGGCCTGCGTTAACAGCTCCGCTTATTCGCACACATTTTATTGGTTTATGATCACGTATCTCACATTTTTCCTCTCATACGTTGTCAACCGCTTTACACGTGTCACCTCTCACCTACACGATCGAATAAATTATCGATTATTGCACTGATTCTGTAGATGGAAAAATCGTGGAACTGGAAAATTCAGGAATGAGATAATTTATAGGGGAATGATAAGAGCCCACTTTGTCGATCATTTATTAATTTGTCTTACGCGTGATCGTGTCATATGATTTTCGTGAAATATGATACTGCTGGTTGAAATTAAATTGGATGTTTTGCAATTTTAAGATATTATCGAAGCCATGAGATGAAGAATTCTTGGCATCTCGAGTAGCACTTACTTCATTTATTCCCCTATCAAAGTAGTAACGTAAAAGTATGTCAAGGATAAGAAATATTATATCTTTGAACGAATTGTAAATAATTTTCCGGAAAAAGCATTTTCGAGAAAGAGAAAGAGAGAGAGAGAGAGAGAGAGAGAAAGAAAAAAAAAGAAACAATTGCAATGAATTTTTAACTATTTTATTATACAACAATTGGTTCGAGAAGTTTAAGTTAAGTCTTTTTTTTTATTCGTTAATGTTTCCTCTATTATTATTTATTAACGAAAGTTCAATTTTTGTATAAAGTTTTCGTTATTATGTTAGAAAGAAATTTAAAAAGAGGGAGAGAGAGAGAGAGAGAGAGAGAGAAAATGTTCATAAAATTTTGTGCAATTTGTTCGGACGAAAGTGTTTGTAGAGAATTGTATATTTTATTATTTATAGAGAACGTGATTTATCTACCCATCTTTATTTTATTCTTTTCTTTGCTCGACAAACTCTGTCCCATGGGTCTGATTTTGCGGAATGCAAACTTCTCCATGGCCTACCATCCACGCGAAACAATTAACGTTCCTGACAGCCGCAAAAGTGTTCCAAGAAACGGGGATACGTCGCGACACCCCGCATTGTAAAAATACAAGATTGGAATTACTTTGCAATAACGCCAATTCTCGCTTAAAAAGGAGATACAATTATTTCTGAGATATTTTACAAGGAAACGCGTTTCTTTGGCGTCTCGAACGGTCTCCTTTACGCTGTTCCAATGCCCTTTATTTATCTGTTAATAATAACGAGACGTCTCTCTCAAAAAAAAAACAAAAAAAAAAGAAATTTTCACGAAAAAACTATTCGTATCGATAAATATTTAGCATTACGATATTCACAATTTCTATTCGTAATATTTGAATAGGATTTTTGTAATAAATAATTCTCTATTTATCCACCATGTTTAAGATTCGTTTATATTTCTTTATTTAGAGAATTTTATGTTATGTAATATTTTGAAATTGCACTAATGTTATTCGAATAATTGTTCCTACAATACATAATTGTATAGTCAATCGCGATATTTAAAATTCGAATATAATTTGTAAATAAACAACTCGGCATTTATTTCTATTGTTCCGAAACAAATTTTCGTAATGCACTAATTGATCATTTGCAACATTTTAAAAATTCCGTATCTTTAATATAATTAACTTTAATATAATTAACACGTTGATTATATTTGCGATATTCAAATATTATAATTCAAATTAATTAATTTTAAAATTTTGAGAAAACGCAATACTCAATTTCGTTGATTTTCTGATCAATACGAGTATAAAAATTATTTTAATTCTTCGAAGAATAAGCGGGAACCTATGATACCTCTATTGTTGCAATCCGAATACATGAAACCAATCACGAAATAAAAAAAAAAGAAAAAAAGAAAAAAAGAAAAAGAAATTCCGGCCGGATAATTTCATTCTTGCGTGGTGACATGTGCGATGACATTACAAATCCGAATGGCAATAAATTTATACTCATTTCGACATTTACGCGAGACTACTTGTGCAATTCGGTATTGGATATTTCTATCCAGCCTTTGTCTCATGTATTCTGTTCGCCTATTTCGAGGCTACGCGAACCGGAATGGACCGTATTTATCAGATGAGATCTGTCTATCGTCGCTAGAAGCAAGGTGCAGAAAAGTAAAAAAAAAAAAAAAAAAAAAAAGAAAAACTATGTAAATGCACCGAAACGAACGATTTAAAAAAAAAAGAAAAAGAAAAAGAAAAAAAAAAGAAGAACGCGAACGAGATATTCGTGACATTCGGTTCCAAATATCGAATGTCTATTACCTGTGAACGTTTGAAATCGTTTTTAGATGGAAATGCAATTGTATGCGATAATATAGTTCCTGTATTATACATAACGTATATAATATAAATTTAATATACATAAATTATTCTATTAGTAGAGCTTTAGACTATTCTAACAGTAGTACATTGTGCGAACCAAAAATTAAACGTCACCTTGATATGTCTGCCGTAATTATTATTTCGATATCGATTTAATGTATAACTCGCGAACATATTGCATTAGAATTACTTTAAGCAGCGTTTACGTTAGACAACTTTTGACAAAAGAATCGATCTATGATTTATCGAAATTTAATTCAAAAAAATATAATAAATATTATTATAAATAAATATCCCTTTCTTTACAAATATTAATTATATTCTTTCATCTAACTTAATTTATTATTATTCGAGAGGAAAGTTGCTTTAAACAACTTTTAATCGAGCAACCGGAACAAATTAAATTTTAATTGGGTAAAATAAATGGCTTTGGATCGGTTAAAAATTATTTCATGTAAACGCAGTCTTTTAATCGAAAGACTTTTGAATAATTGGTAATTGAAGGATTAAAAATTATTTCGATTATTAATTAATATTTCGTTCGAAAGAACAATTTTGATCGATTTAAGATCAATCTATCCGATTGTTCGAAAGTTGCCCAATGTAAACGCGGCTTTAAGAGTCTGCTCGAAACTTTTCTCGGCAAGAGGATTCGAGCGCCGAAGACGATCGAAATAAGAGAAAGACAACATACGGTAATGTCGAGCAAGGGACAATAAAGACAACCTACTAACGTTTCTCTTTCGATTAAGTTGTGATCAACATTGCGAAAGAAGAAGAAAATTATCAATGAAAATTCGATTTTAAATTTTTCTTTAGCATATATCTAATTTTTAATTTTTTGATGGAGAAGAGATTTTATACTCGCCTCTTTCGGGGGACTTTATGTTGATAATTTTGAAATATTCAAAATTTCTTGTGATTCCATTTGACAATGAAAACGACAATTGTTAAAGTGTTATCAACCTCTTAAAGAAATAGTTTTGTCTTATTCGAAAAAATTATATCATTCGTTAATTCATTGTCGGAGAAAAAACTATTTCGTGAATTTAGGAAATTAGCGTATTTGTTCATAACATAATTTATAAAGAGTGAAAAATGTAGGTCACTTCAATCAGTGGTGTACTTCAAAAAACGTTCGAATATTTTACTATGTTTATTATGTTAATTCTTTTAACTTTATTCCAATTATCTATCTGTACGATTATTATGTATTATAAAAATATGATCTTGTCAGTAACAATTGTAATGAAAATCTCTACTAATGATATTATTATCGCATATTTAATTCACTAGATATCGTAAATAAAATTAAATATTGAGTAACGAAATTTGCCACTATTAGATAAAAAAAATATGTATATTGATTAAATATACTATCCAAGAAAGAAAAACGCGATATATCGTAAAGTAATTTAACGTGATTATTTGTAAATTTATGTGTTCGAGTAATATAATTTAATATTTCCTATCGTTATCATTTTTATTCATTGCAATACGAATTTAACGTATATTTTTATTTATTTTCGCTAAATATTATTATTATGGAACTTTATTTTAGATGTTTATAATAAATTCTATATATTTGATTCGTTGCTATGTTTAACTTATTTAATAACGAGATATGAAATAATACTATAATCGGTTAAATTATAAACGTTGTTAGTATTCATCAAGACTGTGTTTCTAATTAATTTATTGCGATACTTGGTTTTAAAAATGTTGCCATTTCGTTTCGCGTAAGAAATCGATGCATATCATTAAAAAAATCGGCCATCGTTTCGTAATAAACTCTCTGCATTGATCAAGATAAAAGATAAATGTCATTTGCATATAAGAACTCGAACACAGATATTTCTCTACAATGAGATTGATACCAACTTATATAAACTTCAAACTTGAAAAATATATATTTCCTAAACTTGTTATCGTATATTTTGATACATATAGTAAATAAATATTCATATTCGTATACCTTTGATGAAACAGTGAGAACAAATGGAATGTTTGATACAAGATATTTTATTTCGTTTATAAATATTAATTTAATTTTTTAAAAATAAATTCGATAAAAAATTTTTTTAAATATTAATCTAATTGTTTAGGAAATATATCTTGTAATATGTTGATGAAGAAAACAAGATTGAGTCGCGTTCTATAAAAATGATATTTATCTATCAAATTTTATTTTATACTCTAAAATAATCAAACGTATAAGATTTCTGTTTTCAATTGTGATTACTTCAGTGGCTGTAAAGAAATTTGAATCTTATGATGTTATATTACGAAACTATCTAAAAATTTTATATCTACACATTGTATGTTAATAAAAAAAGAATATAACACGTTTACGACGAAACTTACGGTATTAAACTTGTGATATAATATAAACGAAGAATATACCAATACTTTGATCTTTATTAATGAAAAGAGAAAAATAAATATATCTTTTTCTCACGAAGAAACGAGAAAGTAAAAAAGATTAAAGAACACAATAATCGAGTCTTTTTTTTTTTTTTCAAAATTCGAAGCTTGAGCTAATATTCGTATATCAATAAAAAAAAAAAAAAATAGAAAGCGAAAAATTACAAGACAAATAAATTAGAATAGCACAACCTTTATAACACGATATACATTTTTAATTTACGTTGATATTTCTACGATTATAGCTTAAGTTCAAAGATTGCGATTGTCCATATGCGATTTTCCACAGCACGTGTCCAACGTATCGCATGATTCACGTAAAATCTGTATAATTTAAGGAAAAATAGACCGACGATATAATAGGTGATAAAATAGGAAGCCCGTGTAAATTAAATTAAATGTCTCTTAGCTTCCAAATAACTTTTTAAAAAATGATGAAGAGAGAATAAATAAATAAATAAATAAATAAATAAATAAATAAATAAGTAAATAAATGAAAAGAACGTGTAGAGAAATTGAGAAACGCAAAGCAATGAAACGAATTTCTCAAAGAAGAATGTTTCAAAGATAAAACCCATGCACTTCTGCGTACCTAAAATAATCGACAGTAATCATTGTAAAGAATATATAACGTCGAAAATGCGGTCGTAAATTGTGCAAACGTATACAGGATAGCGTAATAATCATTGATTAATTTCTTAAGTTTCGAGAATGCTTTATCTAGGCGGTAAACGAAATGGGTATAACTTATAAATAAATTGAAACGAAGTAAATGAAAAATAAATTTATATATGTATACATATTATATGTATTTACGAGAACGATCTATCTATGTATACATGTACTGCGCGTATATGTGTATATACATATGTGTTTGTATGTGTGTATGTGAATGTATATACATACATATACATATATATCGGTTAGCAACTACTTTCAAGACTGTGGAACATCATAGGTGTATAAATGTTTAAATAAATTATTATAACGTGGCAATCAATTATTTCTGTAATTATTTTTTCAAACCCTTTTTGAACCCAAATAAATGTTATTCTTTATACTCAATTGATTATATTATTAAAATATTTCTAAAAATTCTAAACTAATTCAAAGAAATCTATATTTAATAATAAGAAATTAACATATTTTTGAAAACTAAAACTTCTCTTATAATATTCTTTTTTATTTTTTTATTTATTTATCAATTTATTTATTTTTTTTATTCAACTATTTATTTATTTATATATTTATTAAATTATTCATGTATTAATTATTTAATTATTATAATTAATCACATATAAACAAGAAGAGCAAAGAAGGACAAAAGGACAAAAAGGACAAAAATATAGTAATCAGCGCCATCTCTAGAAAACTGTAGATGAAATATAGAAAAGGATTGTAAATAATAGGAGGAAGATAGAGATAGAATTGATTGTCAGCGCCATCTTTTAAGTGTTAAAGATATTATTTTAAAGGTAGGATAAAGTAGTATTACAGAGATTCTATGATAGAACTGAAGATCAGTGCCATTTTTTGAATTCTTTTGAAAATGTCTCCAATACCAAAAAGATAGCGCTAATAATCAATTCTTATTTTATCTCTATCCTTTTCCTATTATTTGTTCTCATTTATATTTAAAATTCATGCATTTAAAACATGATATTGATATCTAATTAATTATTTTTTTTTTACTAATCTATTGATTATAAAAAAGAAATTATTTAACTTTTACGATTGAATTGAATATATTTCCTGCATTGTTTTCAAACCATAGATAGTAAATCACAAACAAGAAAGACATCACATACTAACATCTAATAGAACTTTACATCATATATTCTAAAATATCAAAATATCAAAATTTAAAAAAAAAAAAATAAAGTATTTTTTACATCATAGCATGCTAATCTAATTATACTATTTAATTATACTATTTTGCCCATTAATTCTATACTTGTCTACAGTACATTGTATCTACTTAATTAACATTCTTGATTATGCATACACTTAATTTTAAATATATTATTCAATCAATGTTTTTTTATGATGTAATCTTCTGTTCCCGCAAAAGATATTGAAATAAATTTAAATATTAAAACATTTCAAACATCCTATCCCATTCTATCTAAATAAGAAAAAGTTTTTTCTTATTCCTATCTACATAAAAATTAAATATTTTATTTATAAATCTTGCCTGTCAAGAATCTAAAAGATTTTTTTCATATCCTTCATTCATACCTACATTCACTACATTCATACTAATAACTTTATAATTTTTACGAATTTATGGTATGATATGAATCACATATGACTAAAGAAAATGCAAATGAAGATACAATGAAAACTAAACAAACAAACTGAACAAACAAAGTTATGCAGCTATCAAATATTAAGGATATGTGGCCAAAGAAAATTAAGTAAGGATATGCTAATAAAAACTAATGAACAAAGTTATGTAATTATTAAATTTTAAGAATTTGATAGTTAAGAGTGAAAAAGTTATGAAATAACAAACAATTCATGATCATATTGCCTTAAAAAATAAGAATATTATTTCGGCAAACTTTGGATCAAGAGGAAATCAATAGGAAAAGCGGGAAAGAAAAACAAATATACATATATCACTTATAAACCTACCAAAATATTAAATGTCTCTTTGAATTCATTTAATATAAATTTGAAGATTTATCTTATAAAAAGGAAAAAAAAAATAGTACATTCCTTCTGTACTATTCTATTGAAATAATTTCTAAAAGACAACATAATTATACAATAATTAATGAAACTCAATAATAGATAATCAGTTTCAAACAAATGAAATATTATTTTTACCTATATTATCTTCTATTTATTTTTTTTTAATTCGTACCTGTAATAAATTCAATTAGTAAACACAAAATAATTTATTTCCCTTAAAGAGAAACATTAATTTCTGAAAAAAAAAAAATAAAATTAATAAAATATTGTTATGAAATTTATAATTTTCAAAGATACTTACAAATCAAAGATACTTATCCATAAAAAAAATAAATTTTTTAATATTTTTAATAACATCTTCATAAGGAGATGTTAAAAAAAAAGGTGATGAAAAATTAATTAAAAAAATTATCAGAATAAATCATCCACTCAATGTAAACCGATCAAACCGTGAGTGGAACATCTTTTCTATTCCGCAACACTAATATACTAAATTTTTTCAAAAAAAGACACGAAGAGTGCTTTACTATATTTGCAATGCAATTATTGATCAACAAAAAAAAAGAAAAAAGATAAAAACATACATTCTCAAAAACTATTGTGCATATTTTAACTATTTAAGAAACTCTAATAAATTAATTTATGCACTCATTTTATTATACGCAACACTAATAACGGAAGATTGCAATCATATGAGAGATTGCTGTCGTACAATTTTCTTTCTCTGTTGCAATCACAAAGTAATTAATTGTAACAGATGATCCGGAAGCAGGAATATGCTTCTATAAATGGGCATTTAATTAACGCAACACTATTATAAAAAAACGCGATTATTTATCAACGCAACGCTAATTCTTAAAGAGAATTAAATCTAAAATTTACAAATTATTATATAAATGCAAAACTATTTCAAATATTCCGATATCATAAATTAAAAAAAAAAAAAAAAAAAAATAGTCTAAATCACAATCAAAATAATTAAAAGTAATCATCATATTTTTCAAATTTATAATAATTGCAACATTAATTCAAAACGCGAAATTTATAAACGTGATTCTAAAATTCAAACCGTAATTCATTTGTATCGCAACACTAATAAAAAAAATCGCGATGCCCATGATGACTGGATGTAGATGATGGGCCAGCATGCAAATTGGCCAGACAACACAACAATTACTACATATTACTAAAACGAGCACAGTGACAAAATAGTAACAATGACTTCCCATTCTTTAGACCCAAAAAAAGATCCAAAAAATGAGAAGCCATTCGTTGCAGCCCTCTTCACGACAATTTGTCGAGGCCTCTTCGGTCTTCCTCCTTCGGGCGCAATGCCCGCTGAAACTTAAACCTAGGCTCGAGATTCATTAATCGCAAACCAAAGAAAAAAAGAAAAGAAAAAGACTAAATCGCGGATGCTAAGTGTATGGACGACCAACGATCGCAATGATCGTTCTCCGTACATGCACAGAATCTCGAGCGCAACGTTCGTTTCGAAAGCAAATCGCGACCGCGACCACGAAACTCGAAAAATCGACAAGCAAAGCCAGAGACGAGTAGCATTGCTGTCCACTCGTCTCAGCTTTGCCCTCGATTTCTCAAATTTTATTCCCTGAAACAGATTGTCACGCGAAAACGCGCCTACCCGACCAGAGACTGTGACAACCTGCCCGGCCCTACCTACTTATAATTAACATTCGTACCAGAAGTATACTACCTATCCTGCCTAGCTCTATATTTAAAAAATGGCAAAACAGGCACACCAACACACTCGTTCCACGATTCTCACGCATAATACTCGGGCGCAAAAGCCTAAACTAGGGAAACGTCTCGGGACGCCTCCGACACCCGAGCTTGGCATACTACTTTCACACTCTAAGTGTACGTACCATTTTCCTGAAATCGACTGAGGATGGCTAGTGACCATTGCGTGAAAAATACATAATAAAATATATAATGAAATAAATAATGTAAAATAAAATATTACGATTTGAGATTAATTATTATTAATTAATGAATTTGTTATCATATTTATTATCATAAATTCTAATTAAATTAATAATTGTTAATAGATTTATAGATAAAAAACGACGCAATTCCACAGCCTAACCATACACACACACAGTGGAAAATACGTCGTGCACGATACACTAACGCATCATCAGTCGCTGAGAAATTTTTATAAATTTATCAACTAAAGTCATCGTGCCCATCGCCTTTTTCTCACCCAAGTGGCACCTGAGCACGTGAATGAGATTCTGGCAATGAACACGGAAGGGATTAAATCTGAAAATCCTGAGCTAAAAATTGATATAAATTGATATAAATAACGATCTAATAAACTTTATTTCTTTTGTAATTTTATATTTTAAAATTTAATGATTTTATTATAATTAAAATATTATAAATTGTTGATATTTTAACATTTTATAAAAAAAATTATTAATTAAAAGAGAATATATTTATTAAAAAAACGATTGAAATATAATTTAATGAAAATAATGACTCGAAATTAAATATTTTAATGTAAATATCCTCAGGCGATTTTTCATCAAAGCGTATTTTCGAAAATATGAAAGAAATATTCAAAATTAGTAGCTTTGATTTCAAAATCTATCTGTCGCGAAATGTCTTCTTGCATATAATATTTAATACATTTTCAGACAAGAAAAATAAAACTATTTATTATTATTAATACTATCTTGAAAATCAAGTAACTAAATTGTTTAAAATGTCAAATTGTCAAAATTCATGAATTGAAATTCACATATTTAGATATTTAACATTTGCAAATATTCATATTAATATATAGTAATAATTTGATTAATTTTTAATAATTTAACTTTTTCAAATGGAAAATTAGTAATATTTAAAAAGGCAATATACAAGAAGACCTAGCCTGAACTAATAAATAAAACATAGAAAAAGAAAATGTTACTATTCACGAGTATAATATATACTCGTGGTCACTGTGCTCGTGCAAAATTCTACGTATACAACCAATCACTCTGTCGATTTGGATCTTTCATCCTACGACATGATTGAGTGACCGGAGGAACCAAAAAACATGCGACTCACCATTAGATGCGAAGAATCTGCATTTCTATCAGTGTTGTACTTTACAGCAAAGTGTCTGTAACAAAAAAGAAAAATATCTATAACAAAAAGTGGAAATAAAGTGAAATATTATAATTTACATGACAAAAATTGAAATTCTAATAAATATAATAATAATAAATAATGATAATAAAAATAAATCTAATAAATATAATAATAACAAAAATTGAAATCATTAAATAAAAATTTAAAATTTTCTATTGGTTCTGCTGGTTTTATTTTTCAATAGTATAAGTTTTTTCAATAATATAATTCAAAAGTATAAAAATTTAAATAGAAAAAAAGATAATTACCTCTTTACATAATAGATGATCTTATTCTTTTGAGAGAAGCACTGATTCTATCTTATACCGAATACAAATATTTAAAATAAAAAAATAAAAATAAAAAACTATTAACGCATTTGTACAATCGACGAATAAGCACTGATTCTAAGTTCGCGTATGATTATTTTAATTAAATTTACTTAGAACTATTTTGCAAAAAAATAAAAAATACTATTACGAAACAAACACTGACTCTACTAATTGCATTGCACGCAATTACAATAATCTGAAAATAAAATTATATTAGGAAAAGAAAATATAGAAAAGGAAACAAAATATTTTTATATTTTCTTCTTTTTCGTATTTGCTAAAAATATATTGTTATTTTAATTATATTATATCATAATTACGTTATTACAAAAATAATATAATATTTGATAATTTATTTATTCATTTCATTTTTATGTAATTTATAATTAATATCATAATATATATAAATATCATTTAATAAATTAATCATTTAATTTAAAATAAAATTATTAATTCAAATAATTATTAATTCAAAAAAAGAATATGTAGAAATATTTATATATGTTTTTCTTTCCGAAACAGAAATTTAAATTTTACCTTTTCTCTATAATTGTAATGGTATCCACATTAAAAATCCTTTTTTCCACCTAAAATAATTTCAACAAACTAGTTATCTGTTCAAAAAAAATCAAATCCTTAAAATAAATATATAAAATGAATAAAAGGAAAAAAAATGTTTAAAGAATTAAATTAAAATATTAAATTAAATAATCTAACTCAAATCTTATTTTAAAAGTTCATAATAATGGCAACTCTAACTAAATGATAAGTCAAATGAATAAAAAAAAAAAAGAATAAATTATTCCAAAAAAATTATTAATTATATTAATATTCAATAAACAATTAAACAAATATTTAATATTATATATATTATATATATAATATATGTATATTATATATATATAATACTATGTATATATTAATGAATAGTAGTTTAAAAAGTAAAAAAAATAACTGTCAAATAAATATTACAAAATAAATAGATCACACACTTAAAATAAAGAATCTAATCGTTACGAGTTTCGACAACGAAATGACGCCTCGTCGAGCGATTTCAATATGTCGAATTACAAATTGGAGAGGGGATATGTTTAATAATTCGACAAGTCGACGAGAAACGTGTCAACAATAACACAACGTGAATCGTCAATTTCCTAGAAAAATAATTTATAAGAAATGTTTCCAAGCTTGAATGTAAAATCAAAACAAATACAGAAATAATACGATTAGAATAATAACATAAGTTAAACGTACGAATAAATACATTTAGGAAAGGAATACAGACACACGCATACACACACATATATATGTATGTATAAATTGATTATAATGATTAACTATTTCTTTTATTATTTCTCTATGTGAATAAAAAGACGAAAGAAATGTATAATAATTATATTTCTCTCTTAAAATTAGTAAAATCTTATCATACTTACACAAAAATTCATGAATTATTTCTTAATTCTTATCCATGCAACTTTCAAAGCCATCACGTCTTCGAAGCTTCCATTAAACGATAATTTGTCACAAATATTTGATACAATAACGGTTAAACAAACACATATTAATAAGATAAGACTTAATAATTTAAAATTAAACTTAATAATGGTAATATAATTCTTTAACAAATAAAAATTTTATGTAATTACATATTTCTACCGACGAAATGCAACCTGTTACCACAATTTTCAATTGTAAACTGTCATGCGCAGTATGATGCGCATTATAATGCGCACTATACTGCGCACTATGATGCGCACTATAATGCGCATTATGATGCGCATTGATTCGTTTCGCTACTAAATGTTAGCGACTTTCTAATTGGCTAAAATAGTATTCTTTATACATTTTAGCAGCGCGAAAATTAAAATATAATATATTATATATTTAATTAATTTTGAGATTTTTATAGATCTTACCAATTAAAAATATAATGAGTATAGATTATTAGAACTAATTCAATATAAAAATTATTAAAATAATAAAAGAATAATAATAAATCTATTATAATAAATCTAAATAAATCTTTTATATTGATCATAATTTATTATTTTTAAATAAATATATTATAACATAAATAGATCATTTGAAAAAATCATCCACATTACAATACAAAATTAAAAACATAAAATATTAAATATTGAATCTTATATTTTATTATATAAATTCCTTAATTTATTTTAATTAATATTTTTATTAAATTTAAGATTGTAGAATGTTAATACAAATTATAAAATTGTAAGTTTTTCTATTATGTACTTTATTTATAATGTTGCGTTAAAATTTAATTTCAATATCAACTATATATTTTTTTTTTTTGATTGCCTGAATTATTATTTATATCATAACTTATACTTTAATAAAATTTGTTTGACATTAAGGTAGCAGTTTTCGTATTGACTGCAGAGACATCTGATAGTTAATGCTACATTCTTGAATTGTCTATATGCATTTTAGAGGTTATGTTCATTAGATCAGTTTATAAACAATAATAAAGATTACTGTTATAAAAAAATTAAGTATTAATTAACAATAAAAATGAATCAAATAAAATGATTAATTTTTTATTTTAATCTTGGAAATTTCATTATTGTAAATTGTTAATATATATAAAAAGCAATAATAATTTTTATAATTTATGTGATACACAATTAACATGATGTATTTAAGATTTATCATTGCTTTTTGTATTTTTCATTTAAGTTATACTTGGGAGGTTTGTATAAATATATTATAATTTAATTTTATAATATTCTCATATGTTTTATCATCATTATGAAATCTAACCTTTTCAGATATCAGAAAACTTTGCTAAGACAGGGCATTCAAATAATTGGGCAGTATTGGTCGATACTTCACGATTTTGGTTTAATTATCGACATGTAGCAAACGTATTATCCATTTATAGAAGTGTTAAACGCTTAGGTATACCAGATTCACAAATTATTCTAATGATAGCAGATGATATGGCATGCAACCCAAGAAATCCTAGACCAGCTACAGTTTTCAATAATATCAGACAACATATTAATGTTTATGGAGATGATGTAGAAGTAGATTATAGAGGATATGAAGTTACTGTAGAAAATTTTGTGAGATTATTAACTGGGCGATTAGCACCAGAAACACCAAGATCCAAAAAATTATTAACGGATGAAGGATCTAATATTTTAATTTATCTTACTGGTCATGGTGGAAATGGATTCTTAAAATTTCAAGATTCTGAAGAAATTACTAGTAAAGAACTTGCAGATGCATTAGAACAAATGTGGCAGAAAAGAAGATATCATGAAATTTTATTTATTGTTGATACTTGTCAAGCAAGTTCAATGTATGAGAAATTTTATTCTCCAAATATTCTTGCAGTTGCATCTAGTCTAGTAGGCGAAGATTCACTTTCTGTGAGTCATTAAGATTATTGCTATGCATTATTACTATTTCTGTTTGATCATTACCAATATCTTTCATTTTGTTTGTAGCATCATTTGGATCCTGCCATTGGCGTTTACATTATAGATAGATATACATATTATGCATTGGACTTCTTAGAAAAAATAGAACCATCTAGTTCCAAAACATTGGGAGAATTTGTAAGTTATATAGAAAACAATTTTTAAATTAAGATTGCATTTATTATATTAATAATCTACTATTTTAATTCTTTGTTTAGCTCAAAGTATGTCCTAAGCATTATTGCTTATCAACAGTAGGAGTAAGAAAAGATTTATTTAGAAGGGATCCTAATAAAGTACCAGTCACAGATTTCTTTGGATCATTGAGGCCTGTAGAATTAACCACGAGTATAATGACTGTTTTGCCCGTGAAAATAAATAAGACAAAAACAATCGAACCGGAAAGGAAATATTCTTATGTTCCACAATTTCCAGATGTATCAAAATTTACGTGATTTACAGAAATAAATATAAATTTCTTAAAATTATGTTTGCTTTTCAAATATTTAAATAAAAAAAAAACATAAAATAATTAAATATTTAATGTTAATAAAAAAAGGTATTTCCTGAAATTTTTTGACTAATTTATTATATTACCATTTCAAGTATATTTAGAAAAACTTAAAATATTTTTATATAATATTTCATTAGGAAAATTAGGAAAATTAAGAAAAGTATATATATGTTCAAAAAAATATCGATAAATTTGTATATAAGATAATGCAATATTATTAAAATATAATGCTATTAGAACATATGTATAGAACACGTGATATTATAAACTTATTACGTAAATTTCAAATTAAATTTTACAAAAAAAAGCATGTAATATTTAATTCTTCTAATAAATCAGTCATTCATGTATTTTATAATTCGAAATTATCTTTAAAGATCTCATTATAAATATATTTCAAATATATGAAATCTTATTCGTCATTGAAACATTGCCTTGCCCTACAATCATAAAAATGGTCACGGTCATAATTAAATTACCCGAAACTATCTTTCGATGCCAAGAAATAGTATAAACACTTTATGAAAAAAATTTACTATTCATAATATCAACAATGTTTCTTCGTATTGTATTATTTCTACGTATTATATCTATGAATATGATAGATGTTATGTATATATGTCATGTAAGTATATAAGTATGATATCAGACATCCTCTAGATTCTAAACGTTAGTCAAGAAAACGCGGCTGATAGCATCGCGCGTTGTTAATCGATTTAATCGTACGCGGACGAATTTGGAAATCATTGAGATTTTAAAAAAAAATTTATTATTTTTCAAAGTTAGTATATTAGTTATATATATATATATTTTTATATATTTAATTATAATTTTAATTATATTTTTAATTACAGTTATATATTTAATTACAGTTAAAACATTTTTATTTATATTGAAACTAAATAAATATAATTTTCTCATTTGTAATTTTGTAAGTAAAATATCACAATAATTACTATATATTATATTTCAAATATTTTTTAAATTTTTCAAATAATTTTTACCATTACATTATTCAATAAATCTTTTATGATTGATTTTTTGTTTTTTTTAACAAATCAATGTAATGTTAAATAACATTTTAATGTAAAAAGTGTTAAAATTACTATTAAAACTACTAATTTACAATCTATATTTTTTTTTTTTGCAGATGCGTTTCTGTGGTATCTACTTGATAGTTATTTTTACTCTCTGCACACCGTCCTCGTCGTTCAAGCTAAAAACGAATTATATCGAAGTGTACGACATTGACGACAATACCTTAAAGCAGTTACCTCCTCAAGATCCTGCAGTTCATTCTTTTCCAACGATATCTACTGTTCCACTTATCCCTACATGTATGGAAAAAGGATATTTCAGGGATCCTTTCAACTGCAAAAAATTTTACCATTGTCAATACGTGAACGCAGTTCCAAAGGGTTTTTACTGTCGAAGTGATTTGATATTTAATACGATTACCCATCAGTGTGATAAACCTAACTTTGTAGATTGTTGATTAATATTGTATTCGTTAGAAAAATTTGTAGTACAAATATTTTTGACTCTATGATTTTATTTATTAATTCTCATGTATGATTATTTAAGAATTATGAATAATCTATGTCTTTAATGTTACAATATTAATATTTATTTATTATATCTTATAAGAATTTATTTGTGATAGTTTAATATAAATATTATCTAATAACTAATATGTTATAAAACCTCTCTAGGATAAATATATATATAAAATATTATTTGTTTTTATTCATTTATTATTGATGTAAGTGAGGATTGTTAATTGAAATTTATATAAAATTATATACTTTTTTTAAATTAGATTTCTTTTCATTTTGAAAAGCAATAATTTAAAATCTAAGATTAACAATCATTTAATTAAATAAATACCACTTTAAAATCGATGTAAAATTAATATTTTATTATACGTTATCAAGGGATTTCCCGATGTAGATACGAATAAATTAAGTAAACATACAAAGGATATAATGAATCATGATTTTATTTGTTATATAATAATATCTACAATAAAAATACCACATCGTTTGAAAAACAATTTTCGTTACAATTATATAGTGATTTTATATAATAATATAATATTTAGGTTTTCGTTCCAAATAAGATGTAGCGATGAACATACACCTCGCAGTGGGAGTGAGAAAATACATTTTTTTTTTTTTGTTGCAAATTCCACATTGATTTCTTCACTCAGTGTTATTTTTTTTCTTTTTTTTTTCATCTTTTTTTTTTTTCAATATGTAAACGAACACACTCGAAATGTCACCACGACATGTGTCTTTTTTTATTATCGCGTTTTCTTTCGTCATTTCTAGTCCATGCATAAATGATTTTCAAGATGAAAAGATACACTTCTTTCACCGATCGAGGTGCAAAGGAACCGTTTCGAGTGTTTCGTTCCTATCGTTTTCTTTTTTTTCTAGTTTTTGTCTGTTTTTTTAAATATTTCGCATTATTTGCGCGCTGGCCCGCCTTCTCTGCCATTTTTACTTTTTTTTTTTCTCTCTTTCTTTCTTTCTTTTTTATTTTCATTTAGCGAGATTTATAGAAATATTGGACTAGAACAATCCAACTTTTTCCTATCTCTTTCTTGTAACGCGAGCATCCGCCCGCCTAATTTTTTTTAACTACACTTAGTTAATAGTACCGTAATGTCATCTCAATATATATCATTGTATTAGTTGTCATAATATATAGAAAATACATATAACAATTATTTAAATGACTCACAATCAATCATTTGTTAGAATGTATATATATGTGTATACATACGTGCAGATATGTATACATATATAAATACACGCATACACACATGTATACATACATATATTTATATATATATATTTATTTATTTATTTATTCATTTATTTATTTATATTTATATTTATTCATTTATTTATAATATTTATATTTATATTTATATTCATATTTATATTAATCGGTGTGTGTGTGTGTGTATTAATTTTACATGATATTTTTTTTTACACTCGTCGTAGAGAGGGAGGAAAAGGATGCCGAGGAAGGATTCTGCAAAAGGAGGAAGGAAATATATTCTGAGAAAGATTAGGAACGGGCTAGGATGAAGGGGATAATAGACCTTTCATACATTTACATTGTTTTCGTCGTACTACTATATTTTTAAAGTGAAACTCCTCAGAACTTAGTCGATATCTTACAAACATTTCTCTTTTTTTTTTTTTTTATTTTGTCTATCTTGTACTGTTGTACGTATCCTCGCTCTTTTATTAACTATTATTCTCTCTCTCGTCACACGTTTTGGCAAGCGAAAGAATAGATGGAATTTTTCTTATTATATTTTATCTTTTCGCATGATTTTTCACGATAGTCTAACGATAGTCTTTCTTTTTTCTCTTAGATTTTACAAACAAATTTTTGCCTCTCCTGCTCCAAACACCGGACGCTTTGCTCTTTTTCTTCTCTCTCACTCTCTCATTCTCTCATTCTTTCACTCTCTCTCTCTCTCTCTCTCTCTCTTTCTTTCTCCCTTGTCTATGATTCTCTTCGTTAACGGGATATAAACATTTACTCGCGTATAATATCTAACATATTCGTGTATCAATATTTAGGTAATCCTTTTAGCGATTTTTTTTTTTTTTTTTACCCCATTCTATCATCGAAGTTTCAACTATGAATCGTTTCGATTCGATTCTTAGCTGGCGCATTCTCGAAATTTTCTCGAACTATAATAGTACAAAAGGACGATAGGGCGATATTTGTATTTTCTTTTGGAAAAGAGCCACGATGAAATTGTTAAATGCGTTTTATCTCGTGTGACTCGTGTTGCAATTTTTCCCTTCAATTCGTTTGATATTCCCTATAATTATGAAAAAATGTTTTCCAAGATTCGTATGTTTATCAATTCGCGCAATTAATTGTTTATCAATTATACAAATAATGCAATTCGAATGATGTCATGTTTAAAAACTTTAGAATCGTAACGCGATAAGAAGTTCAGTGATTTATTGTACGATGTCAGCTCTTTTTAATTGTCAACCTCAGGGTTTAAAAGCAATTTTACACGCTATTGTACGTGACGAGGGTCCTTTCTCTCTCTCTTTTTTTTTTTTCTCTTTTTATTGTTAAAATTGTTCGCCGAAATATCTACATTCGCCTACCGTCTCCGTAAATGGCATCGAATTCTTTAAATTCGTCGATTAAAAACATTCTCAAAACATCGTTATAGGTTTTTCTCTTTCCTTATTATCCATATTGAGCGGAAAGGTATTGCTGTGTGGTTTCTCATGAAGAAGAATCCTGTCTTTTTGATATGTCAAACGTCTAATTCGCTCTTTCTCTCTCTCTCTCTCTCTTTCTCTCTTACATTAAACATGCTCTCACTCTCGCACTCTCTGCTTTCGATCTTTCATTTTTGATCTTTGATTCCTGTCGAATTATAGAGGATCAACAAGCTTCGACTCTATTCCTTCGAGTGAATATTTTTCATCGATTTCATATTTTTCTCTTCTTTTTATATAAATTTTATTTATTGTAAAAGGATAAAATGGAGGATTGATCTCGAAGCTCGTTTCGAATTTAGATGCTCTGAGCCTGTAATTCGTAATGTTCAATTGTAAATTTAGAACAATGATTATTCTCAATTGATTATTTTACAAAATTTATAAATACGTTTCATGGTTTTTTTTTTTTAATAAGTGTGAATATCAAACATTTGATGAAAAGTTTCAAAATCATTCGAAGGATTTGCTCAATTTGGAAAAAATTGAGAATTCTTGATACAAAGAAATAGGACTAGATTTGTTGTAATAATTGTTGTTGTAATTAGCCATTTCTTTTTTGTTAACTAACATTCTGTGGAAAGATCGAAATATCTCTGATCGATCTTCTTTCAACATTTATCTTCTTTCAACTTTCATTATGTAATTCTAAATGATTAATGTTAAATGTCAAAGAACACCGATAAGAAATTAATTCATTATAAATTAATTATCTTAAAGAAGAATATCCAGTCCTATCATTTGATCGTTTAATTATCACTTGCTTTTGATTTTTGTTACATCAAGCAGGAACGATAAATTTTTGCAAAGCGAAAACTTTCTGACGATTATTGTAAATTCTCTATTTCATCCCAATCTCTCATTATTAATCAACGAATTAAAAAAATCGTGTGTTTCCCGCCTGTCCACCGCCTTCTTTAATTTTGACCCTTGATTAACGCCTTCGCTTTACAACATCGCTTAAAAGTATTAAAAAAAAAAAAAAAAAAAAAAAAAGAATTATTCAACGAGCATCCCCATCGAGAACGCAATTGCACGTATCGATGATCGACACTCGTATCTAGATCTGTGCATTTTGATTTGGAGCTTCAGCCACGGTTACTGTGTACATTGTATAATATAATAATATCTTTCTCGCATAAATAGCTAGCACATAGCAAAGCATAAACGAGGGTGCATCGATCTCTACACGAAGATCGAACAATTCGATCCCCCTCTTCGATTCGACACAATCCTCGCTTTCCTCGTGTGGAAGAATCGCACTCGAGAGTCCAATAATTTCCAAAAAATCCATTCATGATCAACGATATACTTAAAAAAGAAAAAAAAAAACATCTTCAATTATTTTTTTTCTTCAATCATTACTCTTCCTTTAATTTTTCCACTGTTACGAATCATCTTTCTTTCTTTTGATTGTCAATTTTGATTAGTCATCGATTTTTTCCCATCGACTCTCAAGGGCAATCCAAGGGGATTTTTACGCTTTACGATTTCTTAAATTGAAACACTCGATTCTTTATGGGGGTGGGTAGGGTGAGGAGGGGCTTTAAGAGAATCGAAAGGATAGTTTTCGTGCATCTTCTTACACACCATTGCTCACGATACATATAAAATCCAAACTCTTTATACAGAATATTATTGCATACTACACGTTCGCCGCTTTTTGGGCTACGATGCACCCCATTTGCTCGCTACACTGTACTACAACGCGTATGTAGAGGTGGAAGAGGAACGAGGGATCGTCGATTCAGCCTTGACGTAAATTATTGGGAAGAACGGAAGATTCACGATTCATCGCAGTAGTGCTTTATATATTTTTTTTTCTCCCTTTTTTTTATTTTTATTTTTTTATTTTTTTTTTATTTTTTTCGATTTGTAACACCGGCTGGACTGATGCATTCTTTGATTATAACGACGATATTTGGCACGGTATTTATTGTTAAGCGTTTCGATACTCGATCTCGGTCACAGTTACGCGATCTTCAGCGTGATCGATCGATATTTCTCGAGTTATTTTCATGATTGCGTGGCTGGATTTTTGATTAATTGGTTTTGATATTTCACTAAAAAAAAAAAAAAAAAAAAAAAGAATTGTTTTCGATAATATGGTTTGTACGATTTTTGATGATCGTTGAAATTAATATTTTGATTAATATTGATGATAGACTTTAACCCTTTCATTGTTATTATTATGATTATTATAATTCCAGAAACAAAATTCGAATTTTATTTCTGGTATATAGAGGTACCTTTTTATGAGCCGATTTTAAATATTAATATTGAATAAAATGGAGCACGATAAGATTTTTTAAATAGATTTTTCTAAGAAATAATTATTTTAAACAATAGCTTTTTGAAATTTTATTATCCATATATACGTGTATGCAATCGTATTATACACGCACATTTCGAATAATTAATAATGAAAGGGTTAAACATTATTATAATTTGATTATATCCATTGTCTATTACTGTCTTGATATTTTGCAAAAAACATTATTAAGGTACGAGCTTAGATTACTATAAACTACAATCCATCGCAATATTATGCATAAATTTTGATCAATGATAGCTACATAATTCACGTGTATGATTGTTCTTTAAGCCTTTCATAAATCAGCACAATCGCAGTTAACGAAATTATCTCTAAAGACACAATAAGTACTCTGTGAATATAGAAAACAATATTGAGTCATATTTCATGTTTTGTTTTCAAGAACTTCCGTGTGTCAATCTATTTTTCTTTTTTTTTCTTTCAAACAATACTTCGCTTATTAAAGATCGACATATTTTTAATTCTAAATATTTTTTTCATCTTCTTTTTCTAATTTCTTGATTCGCTTAAGGCGACAATTATTATTACTACGATCTTAAATTTATTCTCTTTCGAAAGGAAACAAGTAAACGGTACAAAATATTTCATATTTCTCTCGAGTTAAATCGAAGTTCTTCTCTAAAACACGTGAATCGCGAAAACTGCGACTAGTGACTCTGTTCGTTTTTCTCAGGAAAAATCTTAGTGACGTATTTATATGTATATATATATATGTATATATATTAAGTCTATTACAACCGTTTTGTAAAGCTTACGATTAAGCCAGTGTCTACAAGAGATTCAAGATGAAGAAGAAAAAAGTCTTCGCAAGATCGACAATAGTAGTACTAACTAAGCGGATACGAAGATGCACACACACATATATATATATATATATATTATATATTTAAGATGCACGTTGAAAAAATCTCTTTATTGGCACTTTGATCGGAATTTGATTCTTCGAAGTAAATATATATCTTATTGTTTAAAAATTTTTTTTTAATCAATCCTTCTCCCTTTTCGCAGTTAAAAAACATGTATGATTATATCTCATCCGTCCAAGTAGAGTAAGAAGCACAGTGCCTCGTATCCGCTTTTCATAGAGGTTAGGGTTACATTAGGTATCTGAAGTTAAAGAGGAAAACATAAGGAAGAGGCGAGCAGGGTTATAGAAGGGTGACGAAGAGGCGCAATTACTTCGATTTCCTTACGAATTAATATAATACTTTTCATTCACGTCATTCACACACACACAGGAAACACGACACGCGCGTATTTAAGGACTAACTAATAACAGGATTGTCTGCTTAAGGGGTTTCTCATCCGATTCAATGCATCCACGAGGCAGTCGATCGTTGCCATTTTTTTTCTCGAATCTCTCGAATTTCGTATTATCTCGAATTTGTGTCAATCAAAATTTCACTTCTTCCAATATCAATTTTCAAACACGAAACAATTGTGAAACAATTTTAATTTTCTCGGCTACGCGATTTCATTTTAAGCGCGTCATGGATGCAGAACTCCCTCGGCCACGACACTTTTCCTATCTATCGAGATCTACTATGTACATCAATTCCTTTTAGACATAGCTAATGTTTCGTTCCTCGTCAATAAATTTAAAAAGATTATTTAAGTTATTAAATGTGTGTAGAGACACGCCGGAAAGAAACATACGAGCATATCCCTCCTTCTATTTTCTTTTAACCTTTTTCTTTTTTTTTTTCTTTTTTATGCATATCTCATACATAGCATATACACACAAATATACATACATGTACATACACATACGCGAAGATACACAACACTTGAACCTCCATTCGGATCTAACTCACTTTACGTCGTCTATCGCAACACCAAACGATTCCCGCTACAAATGAAAAATTCCTTTCTCCCCCTCCCCCTCCCCTCCGCTTTCTTTTGCTATTCGTTTATTTAGATAATCATTTTTATTTTTTTATTTTTTATTTTTTTTCACTAACAGGGGAATAAGGGCGAGGTGGGCCCAGAGTGCACCGAGGCAGGAGTGATTCTGTCATCTAAGCCTAACAACGTCTCGACGATATTTATTTCGCCATCGAGTTTTCGATCCTATTCTCCCCGTTTTCATTCGTGAAATCAGTTTTGCACGCGATACGATCGCCTCGCTTCTGGCCAACTTTCGTAAGAACGATCACGGTATATGTGTATACCGATCGCTACAAGCTCTTGGCTAAGTAATGAATGGAATGAAATGTATGAGAAAATTCATCACTTTTGAAAAAAAATTTTCTTTCATAATAATATTCAAGCTGTTGAAATCTAAATTTAATCAATATATATATATATTTTTTTTGAGGAATTGTATAAAAATTGTTTTTGTCACTTTTTAAAATAAATTTTTGTTCAGTAATTTACACTCTTATTTTTTACTATGTGAAAAATTTTTTTCAAAAATTGCTACGTAATGAAACTCGTGAAAGTCACAATAATCCTAAAGGATTCAAATATTTTTTGTGCGCTATTTAATGTGATACAATGTAAAGAAAATTTTGATTTTTTTGTTTTGAAACGACAATAGAAATTAAGCATTAATTATAGGATTATTCTTGTAGAATGTAATTGCAGAATTAACGACTCTTTTTATTATTCATATATAAGAAATCAAGTTTTTCAGGCAGTGAAAATGAGTAATCAAAATGAAGGTTTTCTTTTTCATTATATGGTGAGAAAAAAAGAAAAAGTAAATTTTAATTCATGATGATAATACCATCATAATTTGGCACATCGTTACAATCACAATTATTTCGGAAAAGAGAATATAGGGGCGATTATGCTTATCTTATCTTCCACTTTTTAAATATTTTAGAATTTTTTTCATGTATCTAAAAAATATCGATTTGTATTTCAAAAAACGAATAAAGAGATATCACCTTTTTTTTCTAAGTCGTTAAATCTGCAATAGAATTAATTCTACTATGATTTTCGAATTTTTATATTCCAAAGATTGTTGCAAACACTGTTGCAAAGAAAATTATAAAAATTGCTGTGCTATGATAATGTTTCTTGATTAAATTATTAAAACTTATTGAGATATAAAATACCATTAAAATGTCATGAATATCATTAATGAGACTACATATATTTTGAAAATTATACTTAATACTTATATTTCTTTGAAGTTATTCTTATATTAATATATCTATTTTAAAAATTGAAATTATTCCATTTGTTTTCTAAAAAACAAAAAAAAAAAAGAATTTCAAAGGATTGACAATAATTTTTTCATATTATACATAAATTCAAGAATTTTGTTTAAATAAAAAAAAATAATTTGAACATCATAGCATAATATCACTAAAATTATTTTAAAAGAGGATATATAAAAATTCTATCTATCGTTCGAAAAAGTAAAAGGAAGTACAATTTCTCTCACTTCAAGAATCTTCGATTTCGTTCTCCTCTCTTCTTTTCGCTTATTTCTTCTTCGTATCTCTTTCTTTCGCTCGTTCTCTCGTTTTCTCATTTCCTCTAATATCGTAGTTAAAAGTCAACGATTAGTTACCAGAACACAAGGCACTTGGCTTACACATCATACATATTTTTTATTCTTTTTTTTTTTATTTTTTTTTTTTAAATCTTTTTCTTATTCGCTTGCTTTTGGTATAGCTCGGTGTTGGGATAGCTTGCGCAAGACGCTCTGCATACTTCGAGAGGGAAGAGACACGAGACGACGATTGTATAAGTTGTATAATCGACAGGAAGTTGATTCGATTTACTATCACTAATTATTATTTACAAGACATTTTGAATTAAAATTAATATTATTATTATTTTTATGAAATTTAAGTAAACGAATGAACAAAAATATAAAAGAATAAAGCAAGTAAAATTGATACTTGTATATTTATTCACGCTAAAAATTAATTATTAGGTAAAGTGTTTCTAAGATAAGATCTTTTAGTACTAATTTTAATAGGAAAAAAAGTGGTAGTAAATTGTATTGATTCAATACGACTTACATTGCAAAAGATTCTATTATCCTACGTTTTATTTTTCCCATATTAAAGTTTCTAAATAGATGCACGAACAACGAGTCATTTTTACATTCTTTCTTTGAAAAAATCTTTATCCAAAACGAAATTCAACGCTACATCACATCAATTTATCTTACAATTCAGCAACAATATGTTCGAAATATCGATTAAAATCGTACGTTTTGTGTCTCCTCCTTGATTGCAGGATGTCTTGCGACATATGATGGAAATAACGCGCAACGATCACTCACAATACCAATAGAAGAAAATAGTCTATATATATATTTATATTAATATTTATCGCTGCAAATGTATATATACATATACATTAATCATGTACAATAATAATGTATATATATGTATACACATTTTATATATCCATATGTTCATCATATTTATATTATATCCATTTATAAACGATGGTTATATATATATATATATAGATCGTACATTACATTTGTGAGTATTAAAACATCTTTCTTTCTCTCCCTTTCACGCTTGTCCTTATATCCGAGGCGACAATTATTTATTCATCTTTCTACACTTTTTAACATTCTCGTGCACTCGTGAGCCAGGATTTTCTTCGTATAGTATCTGCTTTTGTACGGCCATCGAATGGACGAATGTCCGAACAGATCGTGAAAAAACCGAAACATTCCATTCGGTTGATCCGCGAAAATATATATATATATATATATATATCGTCGACTTGTCTCGAGGCTCGTGGATCGTTTTCGAAATTTTTTCCAACTAGCGGATCGATCTGCATCTCTTCATCCGGAAATTCAATTCATTGTCATAGAAATCGTCGATGATTTGTCGAAAAAATCGATCGGGACGAGCACGAGAAGTCGACTCACAACCTGTGAAAATCGTTTCGTGTATCGTTCGACGACACCGCCGGGAGCTTCACGTTGTTGGAAAAATTGAATAACGAAGTAAGCAATCATCCCCCTCCCCCCAAATATCACCCCGTTCCCCTTATGATTATTATTATCGCACCGAAATCCCATCGAAGCTTCTATCTTTTTTTCTCTTCTCCTTCTTCTTCTTCTTCTTTTTTTCTTGTTATTTCACTTCATTTGAACGAACAACATCGAGATTTAAACCGTGACCTATCGCGAAGCGCGCCGCCGCTTCCTACTCCCTGCACATAATTAGCGTCCATAGTATATGTGAATACATACATACATATATATATATATATATATATATATATATATATATATATATTTATATATATGTATAAATATTTGTATACATATATACATATACATATATTCCCATATATCTATCGTATAATAATTAATAATAATTAATAGTTAATAATAATAATAATAATAATAATGATAATAATAATAATATCGCCCTTTCATATTCAAAATATATATATATATATATATATATATTTATATGTGTATATTAAATAAAATTGTATGTACGCAATATAATGTATAATCACTAGACCAATGTATATTAGTATCGCTCTTCGAACGTAATACTGATGCACAGAAACTCGTCGCTCCGGCTAAGCCAAACACGTGTCGCTTCTATCTTATTACTTTCTCCTCGTTCGTTGAACCATTTCACTTCGTATCCTCATTCGCATCCACGCTTTCGCCGGATCTCACGAGCCCTTTGATTTCTTGTCGACTGACATTTAAAAATCGCTAAACGCGCGCGAGTGAAAATTCTCGTCGATCTCGACCCTCTTTTCTTTTTTTCTTTTCTTTTCTTTTTTCCATATTCATCATTTATTCGCATTATTCATGCGGGGATATCGCGAGTGGCACCTCGATCGAAGACTTCGTCAAAACTTCGTCGTTAAAAATGACGAATGAAAAGCAAGCGGTTACATCGTATGTGGCTATCGATATATTAAGAAAGAGATTATAATATAACACAGTGATGTCGAAATTTTCACGAGGCCGTTTCGTTGAATTGTCGACAAAATCGACGTGTTAATCGATTGATCGAACGATTGTATCGACGAGAATCGTGGATGCGCGCGTCGGATTTTACGGGATCAGCCACGACGTTTGTGCCATCTTAACTTGGCCGAAGATCAATGTGGTGGAGTCGTGTGTCGAGGGGTTTTCGAGGCCTCCTAACTTGGGGGTTCTTTCGTTCCTCTCCCCTCCGTGAATCGGGGAGAAAATCGGTTTAATAGGCCTTTGGATCGATTTTCGATCGTTTTCGTTGACGACTCGATACCACATCGCGCTTCAAATTGACTGAACTGTGTGTGTAAGTGTGTAGAAAGTCCCGCCACGTGATTTTTTCTCATGAGCATAGATTTAGAATCTTTTTTTTTTTTCGTTTTTTCTTTTTTTAGTCGAGAAAGAATATTCGATAGAGAATAATCTACGGAATACAGCTAAAAGTGGTATATATACTTGCTAATCCGAACTTTTGATGGATTGAGAGATGAAAGAAGCAAGATCATACATTTATTGAAACATTGGGTGTAAAATGAATGATAACATCGCTCAGATGAGAGATGATCACGTGACGTTTCGTCCCTAGATCCCCTTAAAATGGAATCTCTTGTTCGGCCAGCTGTAGTTAGCGCACACGTCATCTAACACAATTAATAATATATTGTCCATATTGCTTATGGCACCAACTTTTGAGCGATATCATTGCAAATTTTTTTCCTTTTTTTTCCTTTTTTTTTTTTTTTTTTTTTTTTTTTTTTAAATTTTTGTAGAATTACGAGAGGTTCGACCGCGCCTTTTTTTTTCGACCGGAACAAAACCGGCATCTTCAACTTCTTTATATTTTCCGCGAGTTTTTTTGAGCAAAAGACGATACAAGAGTCGGAGAGAGAACTTTGTGTTTCTTTTTTCTTTCTTTTATTGTTTTGTTTAAAAGACTAACCTCGGTGACGAAGATATTTAATGTATACATTACTACTCCTTACAGGTAAGAACTAGTTGAGCAGAGAAGTGGAAAAAACAACGACAGTGCGGACACACGTCCACACCGATATTGCTACCGAGCACACATTTTCTTCTTTCACTCTATCGTAATTATTGCGATAATAACCGTGCGATAGAAAATGTCCGCGTCACATGAATACTTTGCACCGTGCTGCCCTGACATTCATCCAAATGATTTTCTATTTTTTTTTTTTCTTACGATCAAAATAGATTGTGGACAAGAATTGTTTTAGGGATCTTTGAACGAGAAGATTATTATATTCGTATCGAACGAACGAAATAGGTTAATATTTGACGTGTTATTTAAAGAAATCTAATCTTACAAATCGTTAGGAGAAAAAGGTAAAGAGTTACGATAGTTTTGTGCAAAAGAGATCAAAGATTTCTACTGCTTCGCGTTTTATGAATTTATTCAGTTTTTTCTTTTTTTTTTTTTCTTTTTCCTCTTTTATCGTTTCGAATCGAATCGACCGACCAGTTCTCATGTGAAACGCGACATTACGTATCCGTGGCTCCCCTACAGCTGACCATGCACTTCGAATACATTTAAAAACACTATTTTAACAATACATTTCGTTTGTTTCTCCGTCGTAGTAAAAGTTATAATAGAGAATAGTGTATTAACATCAAATAGAAGAGTATAAAGAACCATGCTGGCGTATAGAGATAGACATTAAAGTAGGTAATAGGTTAGAGGACAATAGATTACGATATCAATATAATCGAATAAATAACTTTTCACTTGTTTAAGAGTAGTTTTTTTTTTTCTTGCATAAACGTTGATGATCATTTAGTAGATTTTTTTTTTTTTTTTCTCTTTAATACAGTATTTTGAGCACATTCCTCAGGTGTATAACCACGCTACACTTTCTTCGCCGAGTTGTACCAATATATTTTCGCAACGTAATCTCGCCATTGCTTCAATTATATTAAGACAATTTTATTATTCTCATTTTGCAAACATACGAGTTATGGCGTGTAAAATAAATATTAATAAAATTTGACTAATCGAATAATTAATCGGATTCACAATAAACAATGGTAACGATAGAATTATAGTTTGCTTAACACGGTTAAATTAACTAATATAACATACATATATTATTAAATAATCTTGTACTTCACGACATTGCTCGAAGCTTCAAAATTAATCAGCGTGTTGTGAAAAAAAAAAAAAAAGAAATTCAAACTACACTTTTTTTTTTTGAAACGAGCTTAAATAATTGTCGATAACATCTAATATAATATTAAATAAAAAACGCATAACAATTTTGTCTTCTATCAAGTTTAAACTACATTTTCGCTAAAAATTAATTTCACTCACGATCTAGTTAAACATGAACAGAATTAAAATATAACCTTCGAATTTAAATCCATTATATTCGTTTCGTTCATCATCTATACACTTTTAACGTTGAAAAGGAAAAACAAAAAAAATGAAACGAAAATCCGTTTCATCGTTAATCTATAATTCATTCACTCGATGTTACCCACTAACTCGACTAATGGCAGTACAATATCGGTACAACTCACTAGTTGATGGCACGGGTCCGCCTATGTACAAATATGTAATACCATATACCACATACCATTTAAATACATCACATATTTATCATTTTTTTTTTTTTGTTATATATATATTCTTCATATAGATATATATATATATCATTCTTTTTTTCTGTGACGTGGAGGGACTCGTTTGTACAATTCATGCATATCTTCGTTACTGTTTCATTGCTTCGTTTTATCGTTAACCTTTCCTCGATTTCTGAGTAATCAGCCTCCAGAATTGCCTTTCGCTTTATAAACGCCGCTTAAATAAATCCAGAGTGTCGAACATTTTCTTCTTTTTTTTCTTTTTTTTTTTTTTTTTTTTTTGCGTTACGCGAGAAAGAACAAAGAATAATTTCTTAAGTACATAATTTTACCTTAGATTAGCTTAAGAGGTTAATTAATAACATATATCCACATTAAGTACATCGTTATTTTGTCCTTTCGTATATAAATTCGTAACACAATTTGACGAAATTATACAAAATGTTACAATGTTTGGTTCGAGTAGAAATGATATTGAAATATTCGATCAGATTATTTCAACGATTAACACTAGTCAACAATTGACTCTCTGGATTTGATTTTTCAATATTAATATAATACGAACGCTTTCTTCTTTCTCCTCACTTCTCCCATTCCATTCTTCCATCTTTTTTTTTTTTTTCTCTTTTTTCTTTTATCACTAACTACGCCACGTTTTACCTCGAATCTCTCTAAGTCCGATTAAGAGTTAGATTACATACATATAATAAGAATTACATTAGTAGAAACGTAGTTTCTGTAACAAGTGTATTGTCTTAAATGATATGTCTGCTAATTTTGTTGCATTCGACTTATTCACCGAACCTGTAGTCGGAATTCATATCAACAGTTTTACACCTTAAACTGAACTTATTTTTAAGACTCGAATCGCCTAGGATCTTAGTTAGTATAGTTAATTATTAGATTTCTAGGATTATCGATCTCGATTTATCGCTATTCGATTTATTCCTCTTTTCCCTCCCTCTCCCTACGCTATTCATCCTTACCACTGGAGGCCGTTCACTCAGAGTTTATAAAATCATCAATGTGTTCCTCATCATGGTCGTAAAAGAAGTATATCCATGGGCCGTAATTATATCTGGTTAATTAGCGATTGAAAAATAAATACACGCAAAAATTTTAAACGACAAAATACTATTTTCCTTCCTCCACCATCGTCCATCAAGTATTCGATCAACGTGATAAAAATATCTCTCTTTAAACGAAACGTTCGTTCGTTCGTTCGTTCGTTCGTTGCGTGTTCATGGAACGTTTTATAGGTACTTATTGAAAATAAGGATCGATTTTACTTTTTTGCGCGATTTTCTTATTTGGAGAGATGATTTTTTTCTTTTTTTTTTCTTTTTTTTCTTTTTTTTTTTTTTTCTTTAGATGGAATGGTGCCCTTGGTAATACGTCTTTCTTCTATCGATACGCAATTCTTGTCTGTAAATGAACGAATGGTGCGTGGCCGGAACGTTTATCGTTTGAACAGCGCGTTACACGTTTCTCTTCTTTTTTTTTTTTTTTTCTTTTTGCCAGTGAATCAGAGGGTTGAAAGGGGTTGGAAAGGGAAAACATGGAAGAAACACAAGACACACACGCATAAAAGACACAGACGATTCTCTCGTAAGCTTGTTAAAATTCAATGAATTCTTCCCTCGAATGTCGAACGTTAAACGAAAGTTTTTTCGTCGTTTCTCTAGATCTTTCGCATTCATATCTTCCATGCTATCTGTTACGCACGCCATCTCTAATAACGTAACGTTACAACATTCTTCGCCTGCATATTTTCGAACTAAAAAAAAAAAGAAAGAAAAAAAAACATTGGAAAATTTAAAGCCATCGTTTACATGGATCCTCAATTTTCTTTCATTTATCTTCTCCCTTTTTGTTTCCCTTCAAAACTTGGCAGATTCTTTTAAAAGTATCCTCAGTCACTTGCATCTCATCTTTCTCTCTAGCATATCTCCCCTTTTTTTACACGTGAAAAGTTTAAAAAGTTAAAATGTATATCATGATTTTTTTTTTCCTTTAATTCCTTTTTTAATGGTAAAAGTTAATAAGAAGAAGAGTGTTAACAATAACAATATCTTTAAGGTAGAGTTAGAGCAGCTACGATCGGCGGATAAACTCTTGAATAACAATCTATTAAATGTGTCGATCAGCGTATCGACGTATGTGCATTGAACACGTTACCGCGTTCACACGAATCGTGAAACATTGTACGAGGCTCGTGTCAACACGTTTCTTTTATTATTTTAATCGCGAAAACGTACGATGTTCCTATATATATATATATATACATGTATACTGAAAACAGACAAAAGCAATATAATGAAACATAATTTAAAACAAATATAACATTGAAATTTTATTATGATAACACTTATGTTAATCAAACGATGATCATTAAAATAATTATTCGAAATATATATATATATATATTTAAAAATGCTTATCAAATAAAATTCAAAATACAAAAAGAGAAACAATCTGTCATTTTTTTCAAACACAAACGATCATTTAAGGCACCTTACATACAGGAACATCGTTATTTTTATTCAAGATGAAATGATAAAGATTACGATAATCCAGGCGACACAAAAAGTTTGCCCCAAGAGTCTCGCCTCGTAGTCCCTAGTAAGGTAGAAAATCAAGCCAAGTATATATACTTTATTTATAATATATATCCCTCCTAAAACAACCTAAAACCTAGCCTACGTATATTTTTTATTTTTGCGTTTAAAATTCATTCGAATTGTACATACAGACACTGACGTTTAGAATTATGTACAGACATGTACACGGATTATGTACACATAGAGTTGATGATCTCTAACGTTTATCATTGTTAGTCGAATAATAATCCTCTTCACTCCCCTTCTCACGCTTCTCTCCTTTCTCCTTTTCATTTCCATTCATATTTTAATAAATAAACGCTTTCTACCGCGTGTCTGTTCGTTCGATGCGCGTACATACATATATATATATATATGTATAATGTATTCATGGCTGTATGTATATAATCAATTATGTTACAGTTTGATCGCGATCGCACGATCGATCGCGAGCCGAAGTGAAACTTGAACAACGTCTCTCTCTCTCTCTCTCTCTCTCTCTCTCTCTCTCTCTCAGTTTCTCTCTCTCTTTCTTCTATGATAGAACTATATTTTATCTAGGCTACAAATCGTTTTTCAAATTACATCGATCTGTTTATACATATGTATAATATGTATATATGTATATATATATATATATATATATAATATATTAAAATTTATTCTGACACAAATATAGTTAATATATATATTATATATATATTTAAGTAACAGAGGTAACAAAAATCTTGGGGAGCTTCAACAAATCTACGAACGTTTTCTCTTGACAATTGATCGCTTACTTATCGACATTTAAATACGCTAATTTAATTTTAAACTAAGTAGAACTAGAGCGAACGTGCAACAAGTCGTATTAATTTTAGAACGACGGATTCCGGTTCACGGATCATCATCTTTTCTTAAAATAACGAAATTCTTCGATTCAATTTTTCTTTTTCTTTCTCTTTTTTTCTTTTTTCTTTAATTCTGACCTCATTTTTCTTAAAACTAAAACAAATTTTGATCACGTTACGTCCCTTTTTTCCCTCCCATCGTTGAAAAATATTCGAATAGAAATATTTTTACTTTATATCTAGAGTAAATCTTCTCCAAAGATTTTCAAGTTTTGATTCTTGATGGATTAAATATTTCGATTCGTGAGCTGATTCCCGTGAGCGCATATATATATATATGTATAATAAACAATAAGAAGAATAAAGGAAAAGAAGTAAGAGTAAGGAAAAAGAAAGGCAAATGATTTAAAAAAAAGAATGACAAGGAGGAGCAACAGGTAACAGTTGTAATGTCTTGTGGCACAATCCAGGAAACATTTCACGTGCGTATATAGTCATAATAGGTACACATCGAAAACCACGAATAATCGTGACCAATTCCCCCATTCAACTCGTCCAATGAACTTTTAGCCCCTGTTAATTACCTACTAGTCGAGAAAAATAAAAAGATTTGAAGAAACAAATATCGACGTATACATTGACGTTCGCGTAAGAGCTTTAGAATATTTTTAGGTTCATCCAATATTATTCCTCTTCGAAGAAACGAAAATGAAATTAAAAAAAAAAAAGACAAAGAAATAGAAAGCTTGCACGTTCGATTATTATCCCATCGACGATCCAATCGATCGATTTTGATCGGTGGCCGTCGCGACGTTTCGTCCATTCCACGTTTCTAACACGAATAGAAGGACTTCCGTTACCCTGTCTCCTCGTTGAACAGAGCTTCGACTACGGCTGCGAAGTACAATTCCCTCGAGGGACCTCTATCCCCGTTTCGTCTCGATTCTGTGTGTTTAGATTTCTTCGAGGGGGGAAAAAAAAAGAAAGAAAAGAAAGGAAAAGAAAGAAGCTAGAAGAATCGATCCTGGCCAGAGAGTTTGTTTTTCGATCAACGACGATAGAGGTACCTCGCGAGCTTCATCTTTCGATGCACGCGTTTCGCACTTCTTTCATATGTATGATCGCGTAGGTATTTAATTTATGGTGTATGGCTGGCCTGGCTGCAGAGAACACGCGGGATTTCGCTTCGCTCAGGTCCATAGTGCGTATTATAAGAGGTATTCTCGTTTTTATTTCTTTTTTTTTTTTTTTCCTTTTTTCATTATTACTCTTCCCTTCCTTCTCCTCTTCGTTTTCATCTTTCTTCTTGGAACTATATTATCTATCGTGGAAGTGTCCGTTTACTTTATCTCGCCTAAAATTGTTTCGCCTGTTGTGCCAGGAAGGATGTCAGAGACACTTTGGCTCTAATGGCGGACGACATTTGGGGAGATCACCTAATTCTTAACGTTCTCCTCCATCGTGATCGTCTGACGGCGATCCTTTCGACGATTCGTGAATTTATTGTTCTCTTTTCATTCCCCCCTTTTTTTTTTTCTTTTCTATCCTATTTTTTATAGTATAGTGCCTGTTCTATTGCGTAGTTCGCGCGACCGTAAAATACTTTCCTACCGTACCGTTACAGCCTTCGTTAAGGTAACTTTAGTTGAACCGGCTGGGCATCGTCCTATGGTGGCCTGAACCGTGTCGGATTGTGCCATAAATGCGCTGGGTTCTGAGCGCCGGTGTCGCCGTTGCTGGGAGGCAGTTGCTGCTGATTGAAATCTTGGGCCTGTGATGAAACGCTGCTCGCTTGTTGTTGTTGCTGCTGCTGCTGTTGCGGTTGCTGCTGCTGCTGCTGTTGACGCTGTTGCTGGATGGATTGTTGGGATTGTTGCGTCTTGGATTGCTGTTGGACAGGCCTCTTAGATTCCTGCCCCGTTGAATCGGGCGAGGGTACCGGCCTGTGGGATTTCATGTGCGCGCTTCTGCTTTTCACTTTGTTGAAAACTCTGCAATATAAATCGAACGATCGCGTTAAATCCAATGATTTTCCTTTCTCTGTTTCGATGGATGGATCGGATCATATAGATTAAGAGATGAATCACACGATGCTTTGGCTCGGTACGTAGCATACAGACTATGCGAATCAAGGAAAACGGGAACTATTGCGATTTATTGTGCTCGATGTTGATAATAGATCCCAGATAGTACAAGATTTTTTTTAATTTTTTTTCAAATTTTATATTAATAACGCTATAACTCGAAATTTTTCTTTGATAAATATATTGTTATTTTTAAAGTATTTTAAAATAATGGACTTGAAAATGATATATAATCAATGAAACTGAATTTATAAAATTATGAATAATTTTTTTAATCAGATGTGTATCATTAAATGCTGGTATAAATTAAACTTACTTATAATTCAGACAAAGTTTAAAAATATTCGTTTAAATATTTTGAGACATGTTATTATAAGATGGTGGCTATGATATTCAGCAATTTCATTTGTCACAAATTATTCATATTGTGATAAATTATTGTGATAGAGAACTCAATATATTTATTCCACACATGTTTATAAATGAATTTTAACTTAAGAATATATCAAGAGATGATTATTTTTTTCCATTCTAATAATTATTAAAATTGAAAAGATATTTTCAAGATTTATATCATAAAAACGTTTAAAAGATATCTCTGTGCTATCTGGGTCTGATAAAAAGGGGATTTCACATTTTTTTGTCTCATTAATCGTTGCTACATAATTCCCATAGGTTTAAAACATCTGTAATTTTTGTTAAACGTATCTTGACCGATGCGTCCTGTATTTATGATCGTGATGACAACAACGTATGAACATTGAGCTAATTAATGACAGATCATGCGTATGATGCGCTGCAACATTAATTATCGATTTTATGATAATGCAAGCGTTCTAAATATTTATTGCCGGAATTATTCACGTGCGGCGTGTAACCGTACTGGGACGATTGTAATTCAAATGAACGAGATCGAAATACTGGTTCACAGACAAAAGAAATGTAAGTGACGCAGCAACGCAAATATGATTTAATTTGGGAAATAAAAATGTACAAAAAAAAAAAAAAAAATTAATCTCACAAAGAAAAAAAAATACATATTTTTTTTTTGCCACGATGCACGTGTAAATAACAAAAGGAAATAAAATTGTCATTAATAATGACATAGTCATATGCTACTACGTGTCATTACAAACATTGCACTATATTCTATGTTACATGTACACATGTCGATACTTTTGCAACATTTCTTGCAAAATATTTAGCAATATTCTTTCCAGATTTACGCATTTTATGCAAATATAATATAAAACAAATAAATATCGATTTATAATTCCAGAATATAAATAGAACATAAATTATGCAGAGATCGTATACAAGCATATTTCTATATGAAAAAAAAAAAAAAATGTAAAAATTAAGAATAGAGAAATAAATACTCGTTGATAATATTGTTTCCGTTAATTTTAAGCATAAGATATTTGTTGAAAGATATATGTATGAATTGTTTCAGTACATTGTACATAGAGAATAGTGGATTCTTCTTATAAATATCCAACTTGCTGCTACAGTACATTGTACAATTATTGTTTTATGTTAATATTGTAGTAAGTAAAATATTAAATTAAAAAGCGGCACGAATAGCAGCAAATAGGATACAAGCATCGTGATGAGTCGTTCTGTGAAGGTATGTTTGTAGTACAGAGTTTCAATAAATATCAGGGATGTTCAATAATTCATTATTTCTAACTTTTATTTGCAATTCAATCTAACGAATTTTTCCAATTTTTTGTTTCAAGAAATAAAGATTAATTTTATGCAAAATTAAATTTTTAAATGAACATTAATTGATTAAAAAAAAAAAAAATGGAGCTTAAATTTGCCTTACTCTTCTTCTTATATCAGTATTACAATACATACTTTGGATATTTTATATTCTTTTCTTTTTTTCATATCGTGTATATTCTGCAATACGTATTCAAATTTTGCATAAATGCATAAGTATACCAATAATATATCCCTGTTATTCGCGAACTCTGTTAAGTATACAACACGTATAACCGAAAGCTACAAAACGAGCACTGAGAACACGCTACGTGGATCGAGAAAAAGAAGATAAACTTGTATGCAGGAAGGCTCTCGCTTTCTGTATATTCTTTCTCTCTCTCCCTTCCTTTCTCTCCCTCTTTTTCTCGCTCTCTCTCTCTCTCTCTCTCTCTCTCTCTCTCTCTAGAAAAAAGCAAAGTGTTCTCTATAACTGTGCTTGCGCCGATACTTGCCGCTCGATACCCGCCGTGTTAATTAAGTCACTTGTGTCAATTGGCTGGGCCGTCGGTTTAATTTGTTCGAACGGATTTAAAATTTCTTTTCTTTTTTTTTTT